>NW_028222817.1:17500-25000 GCF_056783735.1 Eptatretus burgeri | reverse complement strand
GGTAAAGGGTGAAGAGTTGGCAGTGACGGTAGCCGGGAAGGGAACCATAGAGGAGAGACTACACGAGGAAGACGGGGTAAGTGACGCACACACACACACGGAGGTAGTGGAGGATAATGGGGGGTGAGCTCGCGGAGCGTGCAGGGACCCGGTGTGAGCAGCTGGATGGCCTCCTCCAGGAACGAGGGGAGGGAGTATGCCCCCTTGAGGCGAGTCACGACCAGGTGAGTTCGGTCGTGCTTTGCGAGGTTGAGGGGACGAGTGCTGTGGACGGGTGCACGGAGAGCTTGGGGGGTGTGGAGGCCCCGGAGACCCTTGTGGGGACACAAATCCCCAGTGTGGTTGTCCCTGTGTGTGTGGTGCAAGGTGTGAGTGCGGCACCGTGTGTGGAAGCGACCCCGTGTGTGAGTGGTGTGGTGGCGATGGTGCCAGAGTGCGTGCTTCCCAGCACGCCGGGTGTGGATGGGGCACCGTGTGTGGAAGAGGCCGTGTGTGTGAGTGAAACGGCCTGTATGGATGAGGCACCGCGGGTTAGTGCCCCCGCGTGTGTGGGTGAGGAACCGTGTGTGGATGAGGCACGGTGTGTGGATGAGGCACAGCGGTTGAGTGCCCTCGCGTGTGTGGGTGAGGCACTGCGGGTGAGTGCCCCCGCGCGAGTGAATGGAGCACCACGTGTGAGTAGTATGGTTTGTGTGAGTAGTGAGGCACGCGTGAGTGAACGGCCGTGTGCAAGGTCGCTGTGTGCCAGGGAGACCGTGTGTGTGAGAGAGCGGTATGAGAGGGAGATGTCGGTTGGCATGCGGGAGCACGCAGCCGCGTCTCCCCGTGTGAATGTGATGGTGTGGACTGTGTGCGTCGTAACACGCAGGTATGCGTGTGTGGAATGGCGACGACGACGGCGACAGAAGAAAGAAAGCCGAGTAGCGGCTGTAGTTGTTTCGAGGACCGTGCCGGGTTCACCCAGCAGTGAGCACGCGGTTCGTGCTGTGCAACGCACGAGACCACCACGTGCTCGCTTGCGAGAGTGAAGTCCCGGTCCGGAAACGCACGCGGTGGATTTGCCGATCCCGCGGACGGACAAAGTTTAGGCAGGTAAATGGATTTGGACCGGACGGGTTCTCCACGCGATCGTGTGTGTTAAGCTCCAACGGGCAAAGCACATGTGTTCGCGTGGGGAACCCCTCGAGACGTGTGGCTTGTGTTTTTTTTTTATGCGCACGGTGCCGTCATGGCTGCACGTGTGGTTGGAATCCGGCAGGAGGGGTATCCCGGCCGATGGTACCGTCCAAGGAGGGACGAGGAACACATGCAGCTGCATGACGTCACGGGCAGGTGTAAAGTGCGCGAGCGCGAGTTGCCGCGCTGGTGATGCGCATGAAAAAAAAAAAAAGAAAAGCAAGCCTCACTTTCGGGTGTACAGGATTCCTGGGAAAGGGGTGGAAGACCCCCTTATCCTGGGCACAGGATGAAAACTAGTTAGGGGGAAGGGTTAGCTTAGTTAGACCGACTTCATGGGGCAGGGGTAAGTCCTCATGGAGTCCGTGGAATGGATTAGTTAGAGGGATTGTAGCGAGATTTAGGTTGGGAAATAAAATGAGTTAGGAGACAGTGACAGACCTGTGAATGTGTAGAGGGGACGTAGCTTAGCTACGTAGTGTTAAATGGAACGTGCTGTAGTTTAAGGGACGACGTGGGAGCACGAGTTAGTTAGGGGAAGTAGTTAGAAGGATGGCAGAGTTCAGTGGTGTGGGTGTTGAAGAGTTGGTGAGTTGTGAGGTGGAGACATGAGTGAGTAAGGCCAGCGGGTCTGTGTGTATGGAGCGAATGGGGAATGCATGGTGCGATGAGTGATTGGGGGGAGGAGTGACTCCCGCCCAAGGGACCCCGGGGTCAGTGTAGAGTGAGTTAGCTGGGTTAGTCAAATTGAAAAATGGAGGTCGTTTTGCTGTTGGTGGGAAT
Organism: Eptatretus burgeri; assembly: GCF_056783735.1. Lineage (NCBI taxonomy): Eukaryota > Metazoa > Chordata > Myxini > Myxiniformes > Myxinidae > Eptatretus > Eptatretus burgeri. The sequence goes on along the minus strand of NW_028222817.1, from coordinate 23,041 downwards.
GTAGGCTCGAAACCCATTTGGAGGGGTGCAGGAGCCCTGTTGACGGGCTTGGGAGCGTGGCTGCGAAAGGTGAGTATCGCTGAGTGGGTACCCCGGGCACCAGGCTAGTCGGCCGCGGTAGGCCAAGGGCCCATGGGGGGCCGGGATAGAGTAGTGGGCACGGGTGCGCCTGCTTGGTGCGGGGGCCCGGCGCGCCATTAGCCGCGTGGGCAGTGTTGTGGGCACGGGTGACCCTCGGAAAGGGGCCCGGGAGGCCGGCCTGCCACGTGTGCGGTTCAGGGGAGGTGCCATGGGGGGCACTCCCCGGTGTTAGGGAGCTGGTAGGCTCGGAGGCAGTGTAGTGCCCGGGGGTGCCATAGCGGGAGATTCGGCAGAGGGTCGTGCCTGCCAAAGGGAGCCACGTGTCCCAGCCAGGAGACCGTGTGAGGGCACGGAGAGAAAATTGGGGGGCGAGGCCCGAAATTGTGAGGACACCAACACAGGCGACGGGAATCTGGGTTGTTAGAACCAATAGTTTAAGCGAGAGGCGCTTGTTGAAAGCCCCGGGGTAGTTTAACAGTTAAATGGTTAGGGTAGATTAGGAAGTGTACCCCTCCGCACCATCCATCCCCTTGCTCTCGTTGTGGGCCGCTGGACCCACTTTGGGTTAGATCGCCGAACTCTGGGGAGGCCATTCTGAGGCTTCGTTGGGCCTCGGCACAGGACGCTAGCTCTCCCTTATTCCCCTCCGGGAAGGGAACGTAGGGGTTGGGAGTAGGCTAGGTAACAGGATAGGTTAGCCGAACAAAGACGATAAAGGGGGGTTAGGGGACGATTTATAGTGGGGAAGTAAAAATAAAAACAAAAAAAAAATAAGTTGGGGCTAAATTGGGGTTTGACAAATTAAGGGAGTGGGTATAGACAGTGACAGGCAAAGGCGATAGGTGGGAGGGAGACAGGTAGGTAGGTCCGAGCCCGCCTTCCAAGTGGCCAGCACCACCGCACTCCCTCCACCAACCTCCATTGAACAGCAAAGGCTGGCCAACTTCATCGGCTGGCCGTGTTTTGCTTCAAGGCGGAGGCCGGCCAACTTCATCGGCAGCTGTGTTCTGCAAGGCCTGTGCCGGCCAGTTCATCTGCTGGCTGTTTTTCTTCAAGGCCTGTGCCGGCCAGTTCATCTGCCGGCTGTGTTTGCCTGCAGCGGCCTTCTTCTGCGGGCTGTGTTGCCTGCACCTTTGCCATGCCATGCCCACTGCCCATGTTCACCAGCCCCGTTCAATTTTGCTTTGCCCCCCCCTGTTCATTTCCATGTGCGCCAGGATCAAGGCAACAGTTTGCAAGCTGCGAGAACTGCCCTGTTGGCAGCTACAACACGGGCCTGCAGTGGCGGCCCGTGCACCGTGTTTGTGTTCATGCATCCATTCGTTGTGCTCATTGCGTGTGCCACTTGAGCTGGCACGGAGACTGCGTTGTGCAGCCCAAGCACCGTTGTGGTTCACTGAGTTCAGTTCAAAAAGGAAGGCCTTGGACTGCGTGTGAGCAGCCAGCCACGTTCCCTGTCACCTGCATTGTTTGAGTCAGAGACTGCATGTGGGCAGCCTGGCTCCCTGCGAACTGCTTTCTTTTTGCAGAGTTCGATGATCCTGGGCCATGGTTTAGTGTAAGATTTGTAAGTTAAGGTAAGATGTACTGTAAATATGAGTGCGCCCCCGGCATGTATGTCTTAGCGCCGGCAATTTTATTTAAGTCGTCCGTATGAGTGAGTTTGTTTAGGTAGTTACGCAGCCCTCAGGTTATTTATTTTGGGGACACGAATACCATGAATGTCACACTCAGGGATCCGTAGGTAAAATGTACTCGGGGAAAACTACACATGATGGCACACGAAAATTTGACGACTCGGGACGAGTCTGTAAAAAGGGGAGGGGGTAGTGTTGTGGTTACCAAATTCGCAAACCACCATTCAGGTCCCTTAGGTGAGGTATCTCGGTAAGTGCATGTGTAGTTAGGCCCAAACCCGTTGTCTAGTGGGAATACATGTCATTTATACGTGCTGCGACTCTTTAGGATAGCCGTTTTTCTTTTACTATCTTTATTTTGGACCAACCGCCATGATCACAACCACAACATCAACCACCGACCACAACCACCGCTTCACCACAACCGCCACGACCTTTACCGTCACAACTCGCCACCATCGCATCACCGTCATCTCGCGCCACTCATGGGCACCGATGCTGGACTCGTGTAGGGCGCACGTTGAACAGCGTGTACAAAATCACGGATTTTCTGCTTCAAAAACGGATCGAAAACGACACACGCCCACTTTTTGCCGTCCAATCGGTGAGCGAGGGGCGAATTGGCCCCGCCCCCAGGGCGATCGATATATGCAAATTTGTGGATCAAAAAGCCTTCACGCCCACTTTTTCTCGGGCCAATGGGGAGCGAGGTGAAAGGTCAAAGGGAGGGGGTCAAAGGCGAAGTTACGGGGGGATAAAAGGACGGTGTTCGTCAGTCAAAGGAGTCGTAAAAGTCGGAGCGAAAGAGTCAGCAGAACGAGAACGAGGGGTCGGAGAGTCGCAAGAGAGAACGAGAGAAGGAGTAGTAAAGGTCGGAACGAGGCGAAGGAGTCGGAACAGAGAGTCAAGACTTCGCGGGCGGTGGAGCTGCTCGTCGTGTGCGTTGAAGTCGGAACGGAGGGGACGAGCTGTGGAGAGGCGGCGAGTCGGACGAAGGGTGCTCGCGTCGTGCAAGGAGCTGCGCGCCCGAGGGAGGCCGGCAGCGCGACCTGGCCGAGGTGGAGACGCTCGTCGCACATAATAAAGATCCTCTATACCCCGAGCATCAGCAACCCCCCTCCTGTTTCCCCCCGCGCTGAGATAGTGCGACCAAGGGGGCCCCGTTCCCACCCCCTGCCAGGCACTGTCCACGAGGCCCGCGGGTTGCGGGGCCATCGCCGCTCCGCGTCTCATCACCAGACGGGTAGGCCCGACCAGGTCTCGGCCCCAGGCCTACCTCATTCTTGAGGGTATTTCTTTTCCTTGGTTTTGGGTATGTGTTGTCGGCGCCGTCTGTGAAGTAGAATTGTATAAGTGTTGCCGTGTGCTCGGTAGTCGGAATTAGCTCTGCACTGTGTTTTCACTTTTATGTTTGCTTTTTGTGTAAATGGAATTGTGTTTTCTTTTTTGTGTGCATTTGGTGGAATTGTATTTGTGTGCTTTCCGTTCGTCGCGAATTAATGTGCTTTATTGTTGAACTGTTTCCCGCTTCGCTTCGTCTTTTTCCTCCATTGAATCCCCATCTTGCTTCACGTAAAGGGTTAGTAGTGGGCTGAATACGCCCGATAATTAATCGAACCGTCGAGGTCGACGATAACACCGCTCGGTTATTCTGATAGTACGGAACGGGTCGCTTAAGTGGCCCGTGTCCGAAGTCGACCTGCGGCGAGGTGCGATCGCCCGGTCTACCCTCCGCGTGGGTACTTAGGTAGTTCGAATTTGGCGAGCAACCCTATCCCACGCGGGGGCTGATTGGCTCGATCGCGGTGAGACCGAAAGGTCCACCCGTGACTGGTTCCCGGCGTTAGTCCGAGAGGGTCACGACTGGATTGTCCGTCCGGTGGGCGACGTGCCGCGATTCGAGTTACGTGGCCGTTCGCACGCCGGCGGGCGCGAAAACCGCAACAATATACATATATATATATATATATACATATATATATATATATATATATATATATATATATATATATATATATATATATATATATATATATATACATATATACATATATATATATACATATATACATATATATACATATATATATATATATATATATATATATATACATATATATATACATATATATATATACATATATATATACATATATATATATATATATATATATATATATATATATATATATATATATATATATATATATATATACATATATATATACATATATATATATACATACATATATATATATATATATATATATATATATATATATATATATATATATACATATATATATATATATATATATATATATATATATATATATATATATATATATATATATATATATACATATATATATATATATATATATATGTACATATATACATATATATATATATATATATATATACATATATATATATATATATACATATATATATATATATACATATATATATATATATATACATATATATATATATATATATATATATATATATATATATACATATATACATATATACATATATACATATATATATATATATATATATATATATATATATATATACATACATACATATATATACATACATATATATACATATATACATATATATACATATACATACATATATATACATATATATATATATATATATATATATATATATATATATATATATATGAAGCCTGGTGTTGGCTTCGTGGTTAGGATGGTGGCTTGGGATCCCAGGGTCCTGAGTTCAAGCCCCGTTGGCTGCTGAATTAACACCAGGGGGTTGACTCAGTCTGTCATCCTTCTGAGGTCGGCGAAATGAGTGCCAGTGTACTGGTCCCGGTGTATGCCCCGGTTAGAATAGGTGTACCATATCCCTGTGTGTCGTAAGAGGCGACCAGGGTTGCCGTCAGGAAGGGCATCCGGCCATAAAACATTGCCTCAAGAAAAAGCCAAACCCCTGCACAGCAGGGAAAAATGGCTGTAAAAACGGTCATTTTATTATTATTTGTTTTATATATATATATATATATATATATATATATATGTATATATATATATATATATATATATATATATATATATATATATATATATATGTATATATATATATGTATATATATATATATATATATATATGTATATATATATATGTATATATATGTATATATATATATATATATATATATATATATATATATATATATATGTATATATATATATATATATGTATATATTGTTGTGGTTGACCAAATTCGCAAACCACCATTCAGGTCCCTTAGGTGAGATATCTCGGTAAGTATATGTGTAGTTAGGCCCAAACCCGTTGTCTAGAGGGAATAAATGTCATTCATGAGGGCTGCGACTCTTCAGGATAGCCGTTTTTCTTTTACTATCTTTATTTTGGACCAACCGCCATTATTACCACCACCAACCACGTCTCAACAGCCATCACAACAACCACCAACCACAACGCCGCTTCACCACAACCGCCACGACCTTTACCCTCACAACTCGCCACCATCGCATCACCGTCATCTCGCGCCACTCGTGGGCACCGATGCTGGACTTGTGCGGGACGCGCACCGAGCAGCGTGTTCAAAAACATCACGGACTTTCCGCAGAAAAACGGATCAAAAACGACTCACGCCCACTTTTGTTCCGTCCAATCGGTGAGCGAGGGGCGATTTGGCCCCGCCTCCAGGGCGTTGGAGGGCGGTCGCTATATGCAAATTCATGGATCAAAAAGCATTCACGCCCACTTTTCCTCGGGCCAATGGGGAGCGAGGTGAAAGGTCGGAGGCAGAGGG
>NW_028222817.1:0-12500 GCF_056783735.1 Eptatretus burgeri | reverse complement strand
CCTTCCGAGGTCGGCAAAATGAGTGCCAGCATGCTGGTATACTGTGTCGGAGTGGTGACCCGTCCAGGATTGTTCCCAATATCCAAGGAGACTGCTTTGGCAGCACCAACGCTCTGCACAGAGTATGGTCCTATTGGATGGATGGATATATATATATATATATATATATATATATATATATATATATATATATATATATATATATATATATATATATATATATATTAGAGCGAAATGGAGACAGTTGGTCCGCTGTGGCGACCCCTAACGGGAGCAAGCCGAAAGAGGAAGAAGATATATATATATATATATATATATATATATATATATATATATATATATATATATATATATATATATATATATATATATATATATATTTTCCTGGCAGGTCCTTGGAAGAAGTGGAGTTTACATATCACGATGAGGTGCATGAAATTAATGCTCTTATTGAAGATGTCGATGATCTTAGAAGAGAATTGAAAAACATTTTTAATGACTGGTACGAAGTCTTATCACGGCCTCTGATCTCAAATGAATTCAATCAACGGTGAGACACGTGCGTGTGTGTGTGTGTGTGTGTGTGTGTGTGTGTGTGTGTGTGTGTGTGTGTGTGTGTGTGTGTGTGTGTGTGTGTGTGTGTGTGTGTGTGTGTGTGTGTGTGTGTGTGTGTGTGTGTCTGTTTGTCTCCCTCTATTTCTCCCTGTCTGTCTCTTTGTATCCCTCTCTCTCTGTTTGTCTCTCTGTCTGTCTTTCTACCTGCCTCTCTCTGCCTGTCTCTCCATCTATACCCTTGACTCATTATTTTTATCTTGCCAAAACAAAGTTTTTGCAAGATATGTTAGTGAGCTTTATGTTTTGATTTTTTTTTGTCTGTAATCACATATAAATAATTCTGCAGAGCACAGTTATCATTGGAAATTTTTGTAACTTCGCATATCAGAGGCCTATAGAGGTCCCTTTCAGCGCATAAAATTTTGAAGGTCAAGGTCAAGGTCACTTTGTCGCAAATCAGGGGAGTCGACGAAACCCTTATTTTTTGAGTAATTTTGATCGGATCGACTTCAAACTTCATGGGAATATAGCTCATGGTCTGGCACTCAGCTGGTTAATTTTTGGTGGCGATTGGCCTTGACCTTCATGGTTAGCACCTAAGGTCAAACATATTTGACCCCAAGGTCAAATTTTCAATTTTTAGGAACCATATCGTGTAGTACCTCAAATTGAACACCTCGATGAGTGCTTTCTAGATATGTCAAGCTTGAGACATTATGACGTCATCTGGTGACGTTATGAGGCAAACACATATTTTTCATGGTTACTCTAGAACGATTCTCATCGGAATCTCTCGTAGGCAGATATTCCTCAAGGAGTCACTCCTGGTGGATAGCAGCTCTGTTCACCTCAGTGTGACCTTAAAGAAGTCACACGTGGTCACCTTTTGGAAAGATACGGGTCACCCTGCGGGTGACATTGGTTTTATTTTTTTTCAGCTCGATCACACAACATAAGCTGTTGAAGCAATCTGGTACAACACGTGATTTTCTGGAGGTAAATGTTTCTGAATTATTATTTAGTTATTTGTTTATTTATTCTTTTATTTATATCACTCTCTCTCTTTGGAATGTCGCCTTATGTTGGTTGCATCATTACTTTGGACGCGGTTATGCCAGTACACTGGAATTCATTTTATTGGCCTCGGAAGGATGACAGGCTGAGTCCTGGTGTGTTAATTCAGTGGTCAACGAGGCTTGAACTTAGAACCAACACCAGGCTTCTTAATATTACCATGTAATTATCTTTATAAAACCTAATTATTATCCACTTTTTGTTTCAAAACAGAATATGGTGTCTGAGTTTCGAAATCACAAGACATCTGAAGAAGATTGCTGGGAAAGATTATACATTCTCGCAAATGAATATTTAATATTTTCAATTTTGATTAATTATATTTCTTTTGTTTACAATTACTTGATTTTGAATTACAAAAAAAGAATCAAGACATGAAGAGGAGAGGGGGGGGTAGGTGCGCTCCCCCAACGACCCATCACCCCCTCATCCCACCCCTCCCCTCCCCATGTGTGTGTGGGGAAGGGTGGGGGTGGCATGAGGGAGGTGGTGGGTCAAAGGTGGGAGGGCAGAGGGGGGGGGGGGGGGATGGGGGGGGTGGGGCTTGTGTGGGAGGGCTTGTGTGGGTGGGGTTTATGTGGGCGGGTCTTCGGTGGGGCTTATGTGGGCGGGGCTTGTGTGGGAGGGGTTTATGTGGGTGGGGGCTTCGGTGGGGTTCGTGTGGGCAGGGTTTATGTGGGTGGGGCTTGTGTGGGAGGGGTTTATGTGGCTGGGGGCTTCGGTGGGGTTTGTGTGGGCAGGGTTTATGTGGGTGGGGCTTGTGTGGGAGGGGTTTATGTGGCTGGGGGCTTCGGTGGAGTTTGTGTGGGCAGGGTTTATGTGGGTGGGGCTTGTGTGGGCAGGGTTTATGTGGGAGGGGTTTATGTGGATGAGGCTTATGTGGATGAGGTTTGTGTGGATAAATGGATGGGTGGAGAGATGGGTGGATGGATGGAGCTTGTGTGGATGGGTGGAGAATTTTTTAATTAAATAAACATGTTGTGTGTGGGGAATTAATAAACTAATCACTAATTATGTGAATATGATGAATGTGGGTGGAGCTTCTGTGGGGTTTGTGTGTGTGTGGGGTTTGTGTGTGTGGAGCTTGTGTTGGGTGGGGTTTTTGTGTGGAGCTTGTGGGGGTTTGTGTGTCGTGGGGTTTGTGTGGGGTTTGTGTGGGGTGGGGTTTATGTGGGTGGGGTTTGTGTGTGTGTGGGGTTTGTGTGTGTGGAGCTTGTGTTGGGTGGGGTTTTTGTGTGGAGCTTGTGGGGGTTTGTGTGTCGTGGGGTTTGTGTGGGGTTTGTGTGGGGTGGGGTTTATGTGGGTGGGGTTTGTGTGGGCAGGGTTTATGTGGGTGGAGTTTGTGTCTGGAGCTTGTGTGGGGTTTGTGTGCAGCTTGTATGGGTTGGGGTTTATGTGGGTGGGGTTTGTGTGGGTGGAGTCAAAAAGGGGCGGAGTCAAAAAATTTCAATTTATCTTTGTCTTTTGTAATTCCATTGAATAAAATGAACCTAAAATCTCTTCCCCTTCGAAATCATATGTCTTATAAGTCCAAGGAACCATATCTATTACATAAACAATTTTAAAAAGTTCGTTCGTCCATCGTTTAATATAACCTTTTTCAAAATGAGATTTCCACCGATATATTCTTACAATATCACCAACTTTAAACTTAGGTTTTCTGACATTAATCTCTTTTTCATCTTTTAATTTTGTAAATGTTTCTGATGGTTTCATATTTGTTGACGTGTGAATCCTGTTATTATACTTATCCACAATATCCTGAATAAAAGATGACCATTGTTGTGAACCGAGTTGTGTAAATTTTTTATATAGTCTCTCTTTTAAGGTATGATTAAAATGTTCAACAATAACGGCCTTCCCTTCATTAAAGGTACTGTATAATGTAATGAATTACATAAACTTTTTTTGTATAATTTTTTAGAAAATTCATAAATGGCTTGTTATAAAACTCTCTACCCTCATCAGTCCACAATTTTTTAGGTTTTCTCTTACTTTTATTAAATAGCTGTTGAAAGGCTAACATAAGAGTATTACCTGTTTTGTTTTTTAAAGGGACAACCCATGCGTATGTACTCCTCAAATCAATAACGGTTAAAGCATACTTGTACCCCTTATCATTAATGAGTTCAATCAAATCAGCGGACCAGATATAATCAACTTCCTTGGAATCCACTTTCCTTCTCTGAAACTTTGTGAATATTGGTTTATGTAATTCATCAGCTAATTGCTCTTCAGTCTTAATGACATCATTAGAGCCTATAAGTTTTTTGAAATTCCAAGTCCAAGTTTCAATTTAGCACTGATCATCTTCTTCTCGATGAACCTATCAACTTTTTCTCTCAAGGTTGGATTTTGTATCAGAGACAAATTATACAACATTTCTCTAACGGCTTCATGTTTTTCTTCCAACATTGTGGTATTCATGTATTTTCAGCATAATCAATATCGTGCCTCATGCACACTTCATCAACCCTATTGATGGGTTTGCTCCATGGTTTAGGATTGTCTGCCTCATGTAATCTTTTGTCCAAGTTTGTGCCTGGATCACAGAAAGAATACCCTGGTAGATGTAATTCCCCTGGTATTCCAGTAGTTGTAAATTTACTTCCTGATAAAAACTTTTGTATATCTCCTCCGAGTTTGTGCTTGGAGATAAATTGATTTTTTTTTTGAACCATACACCGAACATATACCTTTTTGTATAACCCTGTTATTTTTACTTTTAAAATATGAGATCTTCTGAGTATTAGTTTTCTTTTTACATTTGAGACAATAACTCATTTATTTATGAGAAAAATTCCGACAGAGTGCAAAAACCTTATTAGTTTCCAACATGCACATTTGAATCTTAATTTTTAAAACATAAATAATCATTAGAAATGCCTTCACTCTCTCCTCCATTTATTTAAGAAAAAATAAAAAACTTTAATTAGCATCAATATCCTCTCCCTGAAAAGGATGTCAATGGTCTTGTCGAAAATACTGCTAATAGACTTGTCAATTCTTTGTTTTCCTCCTCGGTGGGTTGAGTTATTTTCTGGAATACCACCAATCTTTTTGTAATCTCACTGCTTTCCATATTTTCATATTTATTCATTCTCGCTCTTTCCTCCCTCTCCTCTCTCTCTCTCTCCTTCTCTCTCTTCTCTCTCCTCTTTCTCTTTCTTCAACCTTTCCTCTTTCTTCTCCCTCTCCTCATTCTCTCTCTTCTCATTTTCCTCCTCTTCTCTCTCTCTTCAACTTCCTCGTCCCTTACTATGCTTGAATCACTTACACCCAATAGAATATCATACATATATTCATCAGGATTTCTTGTTATTCCTGTATCCAAAATATATTTTTTTACAACAGGAAACCAATAAAATTTCTTTTGAATCTCTAAAAGAGCCTTATGTTTTCTTAACTATATAATTTTTTTCATTATTTAACATTCTAATTAAATCTAAAGTTGTCAGTTTATCAACATCAGCACAATGCCAATCTTTTATTGAAAATACCTCATTCTTATGTTGTGGAACATTTATTAAAATACCGAATACCCTATTCTTGAAGGTATGCTTGGACACAGAAATGATAATTTTCTTGAAGCCTTCTTGTCGTCATTTATGTATTTGAAATATATGTTAGAATAATATTATAACACGAAACACCTCCCCATCTTCCCATAGTTAAATCATTTTGTATTTCTCTACTTATGATATATAATCCTGTTTTTTCTGTTTTCATGATATAAACTAGGGCAAAACCATTATTATATTTACCCTTGTTAAATTGTTTTATTTGTTGTTTACGAATCGTGGCTCCACAAAACTCATTCTCTTTACCAAGTGGATAATATTCTTCCTTACGAGACTGATTTAATTGCTCCAGGTCTTTTAGCTCAATTTTAAATGAGCATTATACCCTAAATCATTCATATCATACCCCCATTGTTCTATTCTCATACAAACGATATGCCCTTCTTTATATAAATTTATTTTAATTCGAACTGTGAATTCTGTATGACCTAGAGATAAAATCAACACTTCTGTATCTTTGGAATACACGGCCATTTTATTTAAGGATATATATTGTGATAAATCACTTCATCTGAACAAGTCATTCACGTCAGTCGGGGTTGGATAATTTTTTTAATTTATAAGCATTTTTCATATTAATATTTTTGGTTATATTATATTTATGTCGTTCAGCCTGTGCCTTTGTGTAATAATTTGATAAATCAATATCCAGTTCTTGGGATACGCCAAAGAGAGAACCATCTTTACCAACATTAGTCATTTATATTAGATTAAAAATAATGTCATAAAATTTTTTATTTATGTTGAGTTGAAATAACACATAGAGACATAATTGACCACAATACTTGGAATTTAATTCTTGGACTTGAAGTGTTTGATAAACACCATTCTGTAAGAATTTTATGACTTCAACAGGTGGTGGAAGACCAAAACTATCAAAATAATATTTGTGTTGATTATTAAAAATACAAACGGAATGAGAACCGTTCCCATTATTATCTTCTACGTTCATAATAATATTCTTTGTATGTTTAGGCACGTTTGTTAAGTCATCTCTCATACAAATAACCACATTATGAATTTTTAATTTCTTACAATATTTTACAAGTTGTAAATTTAATGTTGTATTCTTTCCAAATTCTTTAAACCACTCATCAATGCTCATTTATTTATTAGAAAGATATAATCCATTACCCCCTTTGAGTTAATTTTACACCTGCTTGTACGATAGAAGAAAGCATATCTCCAACTAACAATCTCGCTTTATCAGGCAGAACTTCAAGTTTTTCAACAAAAACTACAATTACACCACTTCCACCCATTTGTTTCTCCAACTTTGTTATGTCTTTCCAATTCTTTTTGAGCCCGGAGTTGAGCCTTCCTTTCGTTGGCAGTTTTCACCACTGGTGAAATACCACCCATCAATGCTCCAACTGCACTTAAACCAGCAAATAAAGGAATTAGAAATGGGAGAAATCCGCCACTCGTCTCTCTTATTGAATATTTTTTCAACAATGGTTTTGTCATTTTAATTTTAAGTGAGCCAGTATCGTTCAAGATTTTAACCTGTTCTCTTGTGAGCAAAACAACAATTCTTACTGCTCCTTTTCTCTGAATTGTATTGACGTTAATCGTACAAGGCTTTTGATTTTGAACACAAGATGAAAGTTTATGAAGATTGATTTGATTAACATATACCCCGGTTGGTACTTTGCCACTCATTCATTTAACAAAAAATTATGTGAGACTAATCATAACCCCATTATCTGTATTAATCTGCAATTCTGTTTCTTCCAAAAGCAAACAATATGTTTCAACTTCTTCACTCTCGCCTCTTTCAATGGACAGGGAAGTATCCACTCGATTAGACCTTATAGTTTCCTTTTGAGCACTCAGGTCAAACGCATAGATTGTCTACAAACTTTTAAATGCTGTCATATCCAAAATAGGTTCTTTATTTCCATTACTTTTGCACACCTTTTGGTAAGACTTGTATGCTTCAGAAAAATCTTTTTTTTCCCAATTAATTTCCAATCTATCTCGTGGGTAAAATGTTCCATCTAGAGAAACACAAAGTTGTTTCACCTTAGCATTATCACTCAATGCATTATTCTTATCAGTCGCAGTATCACCATGTGGCTTTTTAAAAATGATCCACAGAAATCATGGCTTTCCTTCCAGAACACCCAAATTCCACGTGTCAGCGGTTTGGTTGAGTTTAACGTGTTGACATCTTCGTTTGAGGTATGATACACTGAGTGGTTTCTTTGAGTTAAGTCTTCTATTCAACATCTCTTCTGTTTTAAGATTAGGAGTATATTCACTAATATACCAACTCATTTCATCAATTACAAATTTATTCTGATCACCAAAAGCACTAGCAACACCAAAAAGTAATCTATTTTCATTATCATTCCTTTGTAGTTGAAATCTAATTTTAAAACCATACAGAACTTTATCATGATCACAAAATCCAAATATACCTTTAAGAGGAACTGCCACGGTAAAACTATTCCCTGCTTTTGTATCATCATTATACATTCCTTTCCTTTGATTATATCCAGGGTCTGTGTTTGTTCCTGTTGACATATCAGGAATAAAACCTTTGACAGCCCCCTTTCCCATTCTATCACTGAATGAATATAGTGTAAATTTCATCATTTCAGATACAGCAGAGACATAATCAACCACTTCAACTTCTTGTGTTCCAATGTACAAACGAACACTGTCAAACATTTTCCAGAAGAAATCATTTACGAGTGTAGCGTTTGTGTTATTCCCAGCCTTAGTGAATGTAAATTTACACAACAAGAAACTTTCAGATAGATTCAAATAGGTTTCTTGATTATTTATTTCAAAACTTTTTGTACCATTTGCATTCCAGTCTGTTCCAGTTATTGCATTTACCTTGAAGTAATCTTCTTTTTTGTGGAGTTTGAAATAACAATAGTATCATCCAAATCATAGATACTATCAATTGCTTCCATACTTGTATTTATTTAGGAAAAAAGATGTTAAAACTTTTGAAACCCTGCTCCAAGTATTCGAATTATTTTCTGTCGTTCTTGGGGAGACAACTGAGTTTTGTCTTTCTTAATTTATTTTATTGCTTGTAATTTATGAGATTCCTTTTGGGCATCTTTTATGCTCTTTACAGCACCTGCTACATTTCCCACAGCAGAAGCAGTTGAACCAATTAGGTCTTTATGTTGAAGAATAGTTGAACCCTTTAGAGTATCAATTATTACATCTCCTCTAAATTCATGTCCGACACTCCTTTGTCTCGTAGGTTTATAGTAACCTCTACCAAGATACATACCTTCACCCTTGTAGTATGGGGAAAGGAACATCCCATCCCCTGTAATTATTTTATATTTTCCCAACTCTTGTTTCCTCACAATAACCATCGTATTTATTTATTGGAAAAATTCACGTCGGTGAATTCTGATGGATATAATTTCTCCATGAAAAGAAATCATACGATTATCTTGGTCGGTTATCCTAAAATTTACTCTGTGTATGGTTTTTCCTGACACAGGGAGATAAACCAAATTTTTGGGTTCCATATTGAATTTATAACCAATTGGGTTGAGTATGCGCTGAATGAAAATATTGTATTTGTTTTTATTCCATCATTATAAGCACCATCAATCAAATCACAGTGAATTAACACCGAATTTATTCCTGAGGATATTTGAATGACATTATCACTGTAAAACGTCCCATGAGTTTCAATCTTTTTTGAGGAGAAACCCAATAACTCTCTAAATGAATTATCAATTGTGAAATCAACCTTGTAGTTATTTTTCAGTTTAATCGTTGATTTTGAAGTATGTTTTTGAATGTCTATAACAATATTTTTGGTTCATCACCCTGTTCTTTCATAAGACAAGCAATTTCGGAAGATATTTGGGAAATCTCATATGCTCCGGGTGAGACTGTGATTGTTTTGTATCCACTTCCCGGATTATAACTAAACTTGTCATTTTTCTCGGTTATATTAAATAAGGTATTATAAGTTTCCATAGACAATAAAGATGCCTCATATTCTTTTGTTGTGTCAAGTTGTAGTGGGAATGGGAATGAAGATGTGTGGTCGCTTGTTGTGAAATTGAAACTAAGGATTTTGCTTCTCATCTTATTTAATATGAGATAAAATGTCTTTATACTGATATTTATTAATTATTTTCATGTTCATCAACTGGTCTAAAATGGCTGAGGCTTCATTAAAACAATTATTTCCAGCCTTCTTACTGCCTAACAACAATAACAGTCTATTAACTTATTGTGATGGGTCATTTGGAAGAAAACTAACACCTGAACCAAGGATACTTAAAGCCTCAATAATGTGTTTCTCCTTCTCATTCTTCCTACTTTTACCACAAAGAATAACCCTATAATCAACAGAGTTCAGCAGATCAATCTATACTTTATCATCATTATTTTTCATATCCAATGGTTTATCAATATACTTTGATTCATCCCTCACATTTGAACCTTGTCTTCCATCTTTTGTGAGAAGAAACATTAATCTCAGAGTTAGTTTGACAGGAGGTTGAGCAGAACTCAAGAACCTTAATTCATCTTTAAATATCAATCCCTTTTCTTGAACAAGATGAAATATTGCTGGTTGATCTGTTGGAATGAGTCCTGCTTTGGTTTTTTAATCCGCTGAATATTCATTATTTTGAAGAGCATTCACAATATAATCAGGGGGTCGATTCATCTCTTCCATTTGTTGAAATAATCCTTCATCATCATATTCTAATTCTCCAATATGCTCTAATTCTTCCTCCGTCATTTGACTGAAATCTTTTAATATTTGGAGCTTTCTAGGAGTATATTTTATTGTGGGAACTGTGGTAACATCTATCATTTTTTCTTGGGAAGTTTTTAAAAGTAGTTTAAAAAATTTCTCTTGTTTTCTTTCAAATGCTTCTTCACCCGTTAGTTTTTGTCTGCGTTTCTTCTTTATGTCTTCCTGTTGTTTTACAACTTTTGAAACCAACTCTTGATTTTCCCTTAATCTTCTTGCTCTTTCTTTCGCATCCATTTATTTATTGGAAATTATCATTTAATATCTCATCTTGTTTCGCAACAATATATTTATATTTTTCAGTCGTGTGTTTCATGTAATCCCCAAATTCCTTTTTACTACATAATGTAGAACAATAGTCTCTCCAAACATTGTTTATATCTATTGAATTTAACTTGAATAAAATAAAAGTATTAGCATTGTTTCTGATGGAACGACGAGGAAGTTGAAAGTATGATTGACTAAGATAAATACAATTACAAGAAGAATGTTTCCCTCTTGTGTAGTTGCTGTCCATTACCGTTTGGTTTCTCTCATTAACACAATCATCAAAGATAACGAGGTTCTTTTTAGATTTATCCAAATCTTGGGGAGATGGTATATCATCCGTATTATCACTAAGAATACAAGGTATCGGTTTTGATTTCTTTTTACATCTCTGTGTATCATAAAATAGTTGTATTATATCTTCAATGTTATAATCATTTCGGTTTTTTTGAAGTTTAAATAAACCGATTATATCTTCTTTTTGAAGACCAGCATTAAAACCTTGTGAGAGTAGTTGATACTCTGGTTGAAAAGTCGACTTTGTGAAAATTATTAAATTATCATAATCTAAAAAGTTGGGAGAAAGGAGCATCTTTAAAAGCAAGCAGGTTTTTCCACATTCACTTGAACCAACTATGAGGCATCTTAATGAATTTGGGAGATTTTTATGGTTGTTAAATTTTATCTTATTTTCCCAAATGGGTAAAAAAATCATTCATTTATATATTTGGAAGACAGGTTATTTAATTTATTGTTGGCTTTTTTCGAAACTCTATATTTTATCCTTAGTTCAGGTTTAATTTCAAAATAATCCATTATTTTATTTATACAATATCTTGTGTTGATATTTCCCTGAAAATCACATCCATGAATAATATATAACAACAATACTTTGAACATTTCTCTTATATGTTCAGTTTCTTCCCTTGTAAGGAAAGATGTGTTATCACCCTCATACTTTACATTCATTTCTCTCATCAATCTTGTAAAGTAATTCATTTTTGGTGTAAATCTAAAATAATTATTTTCCTTTTTATATTTTTTAATGTCATTAATTAGAAGATAATCACAGAATATACATTGTTTATAGGCTTTTGACTCTGTGTTTAATCCCCGTCTTTCACATGCAGGACAATTCTCAAATTTGTCATATGGACAATCAGGGAATTCAAGAGGCTCAAAATCGAGTAAACTATTCATATTTATAAAGTAAAACTTTACTTCAACTGAAATTCATCTTCAATATCATCTTTGATACTTTCAGAATCATCTATACTTTCATAACTATGGTTTCCACACAAACTCTCATTATCATAACTATCGTTTAAATGCAAACTCTCGGTATCATAATCACTCTCATAATCTTCAAAATCTTCAGTTGAATCATGACTCATATTTAATAAGTAGAAAAAATATTACCATCGATATCTATATACTTTTTTCATTAACAGATTCAACTGCTACATTTTTTATATTAAAGGTGATTTAAAAATGATCCTTGACTACAATTGAACGAAATGTCATTTCACCTGATATATTAACATCCTTTATTTCATCAGTATTTATATCTTTAGGGTTGTTGAAAAAAATACAAATTTCTCCTTACATATTACAGATGGTCTTATCTTTTCTTTCTAAAGCTTCATCCATAAGGTTTTTAGTTTTTGATACTTTTTCTTATTTCATTCCTTTTTATAGTTTTGAATATCTTGCTAGAAGGAGAGGAGACACTTTTGTTAGAGATACCTTAATTGATGTTCTTGCAGGTATACTAAAAGCCCTTCCACTGAAGGAAATTGAAGAACTCATATTATTAACCATTATTGTTTTTATCCAATAGTTGTTATATTTATCTTTGTTCAATTTTACATCCTTGACATATTTCTCAGGATCTTTAACAAATGAAGAGATTGATTGAAACTTGTCTTTTGTGTCTTGAAACATTGTATTTATTAAGTGAAAAAATTGGAGGATAAAATGGTTTTAAGCACAGATTCACCTATATATTTGACAAAATTTTCATCAAGAATATTTTAGTTTAAGCAAAGTTTTATTATATAAATATGGTGAATACAACGTACTGCAATGTTTGTAATCAAGAATATAAATATTATAAAAAACACCTTCAAACCAACAAACACACATTCAATCTTTTCAAACAAATATCTCCTCTTGAGTTGGAAAGAAAACATTGTGATATCTGCTCAAAGGATGTTTTGAAGAGTAGTTATAAGAATCACCTTCAATCACAAAAACAAAAGAAGAAT
>NW_028222816.1:15000-25000 GCF_056783735.1 Eptatretus burgeri | reverse complement strand
TGAAGGTGAAGCGATGTTGTTTCGTTGTTGGGTATTGGGGGAGATGCTGTTAAGGAGATGGTGGCTGTGGTTGGTGCTGTGGAGAAGGTGGTTGTGTGAGGGCGTCTGTGGAGAGCGGTTGGTGGTGGAGGTGGTTGCTGTGAAGCGGTTGATCAGAGCGATGTTGTTGGTGGAGGTGGCCGTTGTGAAGCGGTTGATGAGAGCGATGTTGGTGGTGGAGGTGGCTGTTGTGAAGCGGTTGATCGGGGTGGTGGAGGTGGTTGTTGTAAAGCGGTTGGTCCAAAATAACGACAGCAAAATAATTAAACGGCTAACTCAAAGATCGCAGCCCTGATCACACGAATAAATCCTTAGACATCGGTGGGGAAATCTATCTGAACACAGACTTATCGGCATAACTGATCTAAGGACCTATATGGTACTCTGTGAATTTCTACAGCCGTAACAATATGTATATACTGTGTGTATGTATATACAGTATATATATATATATATATATATATATATATATATATATATATATATATATATATATGTATCTTCTTCTTCTTCCTCTTTCGGCTTGCTCCCGTTAGGGGTCGCCACAGCGGACCAACCGTCTCCATTTCGCTCTATCCTCCACATCTTCCATTGACACTCCAACCACCCGCATGTCCGCCCTCACCGCATCCATGAACCTCTTCTTTGGCCTTCCTCTTCTCCTCCTGCCTGGCGGCTCCATCTTCAACATCCTTCTCCCGATATACTCCGTTTCCCTCCTGTGCACATGTCCAAACCATCTCAATCTCGCCTCTCTCACTTTGTCTCCAAACCGTCCTACCTGCGCTGTCCCTCTAATATACTCATTTCTTATCCTATCCATCCTCGTCACTCCCAACGAGAATCGCAGCATCTTTAACTCTGCCACCTCCAGCTCTGCTTCCTGTCTTTTTGTTAGCGCCACCGCCTCCAAACCATACAACATAGCTGGTCTCACTACCGTCTTGTATACTTTCCCCTTCACTCTTGCAGCTACCCTTCTGTCACAAATCACTCCTGCAACTCTTCTCCACCCACTCCATCCTGCCTGCACTCTCTTTTTCACTTCTCTCCCACACTCTCCGTTACTTTGGACAGTTGATCCCAAGTATTTAAACCAATCCACCTTCTCCACCTCAACTCCTTGCAACTGCACCATACCACCACCCTCCCTCTCATTTACGCACATGTACTCCGTCTTACTCCTACTGACTAACATTCCCCTTCTCTCCAGTGCGTACCTCCACCTCTCAAGGCTCGAGTCAGCCTGCTCCCTACTCTCCCTACAGATCATGATGTCATCCGCAAACATCATAGTCCATGGAGACTCCAGTCTGATCTCGTCCGTCAACCTGTCCATCACCATTGCAAACAGGAAAGGGCTCAGAGTCGATCCTTGGTGCAATCCCACTTTAACCTTAAACCGGTCCGTCATTCCTACCGCACACCTCACCGCTGTCACACTGTCCTCATACATATCCTGCACGATCCTCACATACTTCTCCACCACTCCCGACTTCCTCATACATTACCACAACTCCTCTCTTGGCACCCTATCATAAGCTTTCTCTAAATCCACAAACACACAATGTAACTCTTTCTGGCCTTCCCTATACTTCTCCATCAACATTCTCAAAGCAAACATCGCATCAGTGGTACTCTTTCCTGGCATAAACCCATATTGCTGCTCACAAATCATCACCTCTCCTCTCAACCGAGCTTCCACTACTCTTTCCCACAACTTCATGGTGTGGCTTAACAACTTTATCCCTCTGTAATTTCCACAGCTCTGCACATCACCCTCATTCTTGAAAATCGGAACCAGTACACTTAATCTCCACTCCTCCGGCATCCTCTCACTTTCCAAGACTTTATTAAACAATGTGGTTTACAACCCCACTGCCATCTCTCCTAAGCACTTCCATGCCTCCACTGGTATACCATCTGGGCCAACTGCCTTTCCACTTTTCATCTTCTTCATAGCAGTCCTCACTTCATCCATACTGATCCACCCCACTTCCAGATTCACTCTCTCCACCTCTTCCAACCTTCTCTCTCTCTCATTTTCTTCATTCATCAGCTCCTCAAAGTACTCCATCCACCTTCTCAACACACTCTCCTCGCTCGTCAGCACATTCCCATTTGCGTCCTTTATCACCCTAACCTGCAGCACATCCTTCCCATCTCGGTCCCTCTGTCTTGCCAATCGGTATAAATCCTTTTCCTCTTCTTTTGTATCCAACTTCTCATACAGCTCGTCATATGCCTTTTCCTTGGCCTTTGCCACCTCTCTTTTTGCTTTTCGCCGCCACTCCTTGTACTCCTGCCGACTTTCTTCATCTCTCTGACTATCCCACTTCTTTTTCACCAACCCCTTCTTCCTTATACTTTCCTGTACTTCCTCATTCCACCACCAAGTCTCCTTATCTTCCTTCCTCTGTCCAGATGTCACACCAAGTACCTTCCTAGCTATCTCCCTCACAACTTCTGCTGTCGTTGCCCAATCATCCCACCCATCTTTACCACCATCCAACGTCTGTCTCACCTCCTCCCTAAATTTCACGCAACAGTCTTCCTCCTTCAGCTTCCACCATCTGGTCCTTGGTTCAGCCCTCACTCTCTTCCTCAACCTCACCTCTAAAGTCATCCTACAGACCACCAATCGATGCTGTTGAGCTACACTCTCCCCTGCCACAACCTTACAGTCACTAATCTCTTTCAGGTTGCATCTCCTACTTAAGATGTAATCCACCTGTGTGCACTTTCCTTCACTCTTGTATGTCACCCTGTGTTCCTCCTTCTTCTTGAAATACGTATTTACCACTGCCATTTCCATTCTTTTTGCAAACTCTACTACCATTTGCCCTTCCACATTTCTCTTGTTGAGACCGTACCTCCCCATCACCTCCTCATCCTCTTTATTCCCTTCCCCAACATGTCCATTGAAATCTGCTCCAATCACCACTCTTTCATCCTTGGATACACTCTCCACCACTTCATCTAACTCACTCCAGAAATCTTTATATTCCATCTCACACCCCATATGTGGGGCATATGCACTGATGACATTCATCATCACCCCTTCAATTTCCAACTTCACACTCATCACTCGGTCAGACACCCTCCTCACCTCCAATACCCTCTTGACATGATCTTCCTTCAGGATTATCCCGACACCATTTCTCCTCCCATCCACACCATGGTAGAACAGTTTGAAACCACCTCCAATGCTCCTCGCCTTACTCCCCATCCACTTGGTCTCTTGTACACACAGTATGTCCACCTTTCTTCTCTCCATCATATCAGCCAACTCTCGCCCTTTGCCAGTCATCGTCCCAACATTCACAGTTCCAACTCTCACCTCCACACTTCTACCCTTCCCCCTCTCCTACTGCCTCTGGACTCGCCTTCCCCGTCTCCTTCTCCTCCTTCGCCCAGCAGTAGCACAATTTCCACTGGTACCCTGCTGACCACCGGTACCGGTGGCGGCCGCCCAGCAGTAGCACAATTTCCACTGGTACCCTGCTGACCACCGGTACCGGTGGCGGCCGTTGGTAACCCGGCCTCGACCGATCCGGTATGGAAATTCGTTTTGTTGTCCGCATAATGATTTGGCATAGGTTTTTACGCCGGATGCCCTTCCTGACGCAACCCTGGTCGCCTCTTACGACACACAGGGATATGGTACACCTATTCTAACCGGGGCATACACCGGGCCCAGTACAACTGGTGCTCATTTCGCCGACCTCGGAAGGATGGCAGGCTGAGTCAACCCCCTGGTGTTTTCGACTTGGTTATATATATATATATATATATATATATATATATATATATATATATATATATATATATATATATATATATATATATATATATATATTGTTGTGGTTACCAGATTCGCAAACCACCATTCAGGTCCCTTAGGTGAGGTATCTCGGTAAGTGCATGTGTAGTTAGGCCCAAACCCGTTGTCTAGTGGGAATACATGTCATTTATACGTGCTGCGACTCTTCAGGATAGCCGTTTTTCTTTTACTATCTTTATTTTGGACCAATCGCCACCATCACAACCACAACATCAACCACCGACCACAACCACCGCTTCACCACAACCGCCACGACCTTTACCGTCACAACTCGCCACCATCGCATCACCGTCATCTCGTGCCACTCATGGGCACCGATGCTGGACTCGTGTAGGGCGCACGTTGAACAGCGTGTACAAAATCACGGATTTTCTGCTTCAAAAACGGATCGAAAACGACACACGCCCACTTTTTGCCGTCCAATCGGTGAGCGAGGGGCGAATTGGCCCCGCCCCCAGGGCGATCGATATATGCAAATTTGTGGATCAAAAAGCCTTCACGCCCACTTTTTCTCGGGCCAATGGGGAGCGAGTTGAAAGGTCAAAGGGAGGGGGTCAAAGGCGAAGTTACGGGGGGATAAAAGGACGGTGTTCGTCAGTCAAAGGAGTCGTAAAAGTCGGAACGAGGAAGAAGGGAGTCGCAAAGGAGTCAGAAGAGAGTCAGCAGAACGGGAACGAGAAAGAGTCAGCAGAACGGAGGCGAAGGAGTCGGAACGAGGCGAAGGAGTCGGAACAGAGAGTCAAGACTTCGCGGGCGGTGGAGCTGCTCGTCGTGTGCGTTGAAGTCGGAACGGAGGGGACGAGCTGTGGAGAGGCGGCGACACCGGACGAGGGGGTGCTCGCGTCGTGCAAGGAGCTGCGCGCCCGAGGGAGGCCGGCAGCGCGACCTGGCCGAGGTGGAGACGCTCGTCGCGCACATAATAAAGATCCTCTATACCCCGAGCATCAGCAACCCCCTCCTGTTTCCCCCCCGCGCTGAGATAGTGCGACCAAGGGGGCCCCGTCCCACCCCCCTGCCAGGCACTGTCCACGAGGCCCGCGGGTTGCGGGGCCATCGCCGCTCCGCGTCTCATCACCAGACGGGTAGGCCCGACCAGGTCTCGGCCCCAGGCCTACCTCATTCTTGAGGGTATTTCTTTTCCTTGGTTTTGGGTATGTGTTGTCGGCGCCGTCTGTGAAGTAGAATTGTATAAGTGTTGCCGTGTGCTCGGTAGTCGGTATTAGCTCTGCACTGTGTTTTCACTTTTATGTTTGCTTTTTGTGTAAATGGAATTGTGTTTTCTTTTTTGTGTGCATTTGGTGGAATTGTATTTGTGTGCTTTCCGTTCGTCGCGAATAAATGTGCTTTATTGTTGAACTGTTTCCCGCTTCGCTTCGTCTTTTCCTCCATTGAATCCCCATCTTGCTTCACGTAAAGGGTTGGTAGTGGGCTGAATACGCCCGATAATTAATCGAACCGTCGAGGTCGACGATAACACCGCTCGGTTATTCTGATAGTACGGAACGAGTCGCTTAAGTGGCCCGTGTCCGAAGTCGACCTGCGGCGAGGTGCGATCGCCCGGTCTACCCTCCGCGTGGGTACTTAGGTAGTTCGAATTTGGCGAGCAACCCTATCCCACGCGGGGGCTGATTGGCTCGATCGCGGTGAGACCGAAAGGTCCACCCGTGACTGGTTCCCGGCGTTAGTCCGAGAGGGTCACGACTGGATTGTCCGTCCGGTGGGCGACGTGCCGCGATTCGAGTTACGTGGCCGTCGCACGCCGGCGGGCGCGAAGACCGCAACACTGGTGTCAGGAGTGGGATACAAATTCATCGCCCTCCTTACGGCACTGGTATCGGAGAACGGGACAACGGGCTCTCCTGTCTCCGGCTAAATTTACGGGAATCGGTCCAGGGGTGAGAGAAGCGACCCCCGATTCCCTCCAAATTACGAGCGAGCGAAATTAACCCTTCACGAGAAGCAAGATGGCGTCTCAAGGCGAGCGGGAGCCGGGGGTATTAGAAATGTATATGTGTAGTAATGTAGAATCCATGGTCCAGGATGGAATCCCCGAGCAGGAAATGTTGATTGTGCAGCAACACGGACTCGCCCAACTGAACCCAGGGCCCGAGGTGGGTGCGGCAGCGGCCGCGGTGTATGACACCTCCCCCCCTCTCCACCAAGACCCTTCCCCAACCCCTGCCGAAATGGCTCACTCAAGCGCACCCGACATGGCCCAGCTATTCACCATGCTGGCACAAATGAATGCGGAAATGAAAGGCATGAACGAAAAGATGGATGCGAATATGAATGAAGTGAAAACGACGATGGATGCGAATACACAGCAAATGAAAAAAGAAATGAAAGAACTACGGGGTGAGACGCAGAACATGGGCCGATGCCTGCAGGCGGGCATGAAGGCCGTGACGAGGGAGCTCAAAATGGCGACTCCACGTGTCGGAACGAACGAGCTGGGAGGGGGTGCAGCGGCTGTCGGGCCCGCGGTGGAGGCGGGTAAGGAAAAAGTAATTCGGGAGACAAGAGACGAGGTGAAAGTAATTGCGAGGGAGAGAAAAGAACAATTAATACGGAGAGCAAGGATGAGGTACGCGGAGATCGTGAAAGAGCAAGGAGTGAAAAACAGGGAAGGACGGGAGCGACTTAAAGAGAAAGCAAGGTTGACCTACATAAAGATAAGGGAAAGACGCCAGAAAGAAGCAGAGACCAATAAACACGATGAAGACGGGGTAAGTGACGCGCACACACACACGGAGGTAGTGGAGGATAATGGGGGTGAGCTCGCGGACCGTGCAGGGACCCGGTGCGAGCAGCGGGATGGCCTCCTCCAGGAACGAGGGGAGGGAGTCTGCCCCCTTGAGGCGAGTCACGACCAGGTGAGTTCGGTCGTGCTTTGCGAGGTTGAGGGGAGGAGTGCTGTGGACGGGTGCACGGAGAGCTTGGGGGGTATAGAGGCCCCGGAGACCCTTGTGGGGACACAAATCCCCAGTGTGGTTGTCCCTGTGTGTGTGGTGCAAGGTGTGAGTGCGGCACCGTGTGTGGAAGCGACCCCGTGTGTGAGTGGTGTGGTGGCGATGGTGCCAGAGTGCGTGCTTCCCAGCACGCCGGGTGTGGATGGGGCACCGTGTGTGAGTGAGGCCGTGTGTGTGAGTGAAACGGCCAGTATGAGTGAGGCACCACGTGTGAGTGGTGTGGTGGCGATGGTGCCGGAGTGCGTGCTTCCCAGCACGCCGTGTGTGGATGAGGCACCGCGGGTTAGTGCCCCCGCGTGTGTGGATGAAACGGCCAGTGTGGATGAGGCACAGCGGTTGAGTGCCCCCGCGTGTGTGAGTAGTATGGTTTGTGTGAGTAGTGAGGCACGCGTGAGTGAACGGCCGTGTGCAAGGTCGCTGTGTGCAAGGGAGACCGTGTGTGTGAGAGAGCGGTATGTGAGGGAGATGTCGGTTGGCATGCGGGAGCACGCAGCCGCGTCTCCCGGTGTGAGTTTAATGGTGTGGACTGTGTGCGTCGTAACACGCAGGTATGCGTGTGTGGAATGGCGACGACGGCGACATGTAAAGAAAGAAAGCCGAGTAGCGGCTGTAGCTATTTCGGAGACCGTGCCGGGTTCACCCAGCAGTGAGCACGCGGTTCGTGCTGTGCAACGCACGAGACCGCCACGTGCTCGCTTGCGAGAGTGAAGTCCCGGTCCGGAAACGCACGCGGTGGATTTGCCGATCCCGCGGACGGACAAAGTTTAGGCAGGTAAATGGATTTGGACCGGACGGGTTCTCCACGCGATCGTGTGTGTTAAGCTCCAACGGGCAAAGCACATGTGTTCGCGTGGGAAACCCCTCGAGACGTGGGGCTTGTTTTTTTTTTTTGCGCACGGTGACGTCATGGCTGCACGTGTGGTTGGAATCCGGCAGGAGGGGTATCTCTGCCGGATGGTAGCGTCCAAGGAGGGACGAGGAACACGTGCAGCTGCATGACGTCACGGGCAGGTGTAAAGTGCGCGAGCTCTGAGTTGCCGCGCAGGTGCTGCGCATGAAAAAAGAAAAAAAAAAGGGCAAGCCTCACTTTCGGGTGTACAGGATTACTGGGCAAGGGGTGGAAGACCCCCTTGACCTGGGCACAGGATGGAAACTAGTTAGGGGGAAGGGTTAGCTTAGTTAGACCGACTTCATGGGGCAGGGGTAAGTCCTCATGGAGTCCGTGGAATGGATTAGTTAGAGGGATTGTAGCCAGATTTAGGTTGGGAAATAAAATGGGATTATTTTGGAGACAGAGACAGACTTTGGATGTGTAGAGGGGACGTAGCTTAGCTACGTAGTGTTAAAAGGAACGTGCTACTAGTTTAAGGGACGACGTGGGAGCACGAGTTAGTTAGGGGATGCAGAGAGAAGGATGGCAGAGTTCAGTGGTGTGTGTGTTGAAGAGTTGGTGAGTTGTGAGGTGAGTACATGATGAGTGAGTGAGGCCAGCGAGTCTGTGTGTGTGGAGTGAATGGGGAATGCATGGTGCAATGAGTGATTGGGGGGAGGAGTGACTCCCGCCCAAGGGACCCCGGGGTCAGTATAAAGTGAGTTAGGGGGTTAGTCAAATTGAAAAATGGAGGTCGTTTTGTTGTTGGTGGGAAAGTAGGCTCGAGACCCATTTGGAGGGGTGCAGGAGCCCTGTTGACGGGCTTGGGAGCGTGGCTGCGAAAGGTGAGTATCGCTGAGTGGGTACCCCGGGCACCAGGCTAGTCGGCCGCGGTAGGCCAAGGGCCCATGGGGGGCCGGGATAGAGTAGTGGGCACGGGTGCGCCTGCTTGGTGCGGGGGCCCGGGGGCGCCATTAGCCGCGTGGGCAGTGTAGTGGGCACGGGTGACCCTCGGAAAGGGGCCCGGGAGGCCGGCCTGCCACGTGTGCGTTTCAGGGGAGGTGCCATGGGGGGCACTCCCCGGTGTTAGGGAGCTGGTAGGCTCGGAGGCAGTGTAGTGCCCGGGGGTGCCATAGCGGGAGATTCGGCAGAGGGTCGTGCCTGCCAAAGGGAGCCACGTGTCCCAGCCAGGAGACCGTGTGAGGGCACGGAGAGAAAATTGGGGGGCGAGGCCCGAAATTGTGAGGACACCAACACAGGCGACGGGAATCTGGGTTGTTAGAACCAATAGTTTAAGCGAGAGGCGCTTGTTGAAAGCCCCGGGGTAGTTTAACTGTTAAATGGTTAGGGTAGATTAGGAGATGTACCCCTCCGCACCATCCATCCCCTCGCTGTCGTTGTGGGCCGCTGGACCCACTTTGGGTTGTAGATCGCCGAACTCTGGGGAGGCCATTCTGAGGCTTCGTTGGGCCTCGACACAGGACGCTAGCTCTCCCTTATTCCCCTCCGGGAAGGGAACGTAGGGGTTGGGAGTAGGCTAGGTAACAGGATAGGTTAGCCGAACAAAGACGATAAAGGGGGGTTAGGGGACGATTTATAGTGGGGAAGTAAAAATAAAAACAAAAAAAAAATAAGTTGGGGCTAAATTGGGGTTTGACAAATTAAGGGAGTGGGTATAGACAGTGACAGGCAAAGGCGATAGGTGGGAGGGAGACAGGTAGGTAGGTCCGAGCCCGCCTTCCAAGTGGCCAGCACCACCGCACTCCCTCCACCAACCTCCATTGAACAGCAAAGGCTGGCCAACTTCATCGGCTGGCCGTGTTTTGCTTCAAGGCGGAGGCCGGCCAACTTCATCGGCAGCTGTGTTCTGCAAGGCCTGTGCCGGCCAGTTCATCTGCCGGCTGTGTTTGCCTGCAGCGGCCTTCTTCTGCGGGCTGTGTTGCCTGCACCTTTGCCATGCCATGCCCACTGCCCATGTTCACCAGCCCCGTTCAATTTTGCTTTGCCCCCCCCCTGTTCATTTCCATGTGCGCCAGGATCTGAAAGCAACAGTTTGCAAGCTGCAAGAACTGCCCTGTTGGCAGCTACAACATGGGCCTGCAGTGGCGGCCCGTGCACCGTGTTTGTGTTCATGCATCCATTCGTTGTGCTCATTGCGTGTGCCACTTGAGCTGGCACGGAGACTGCGTTGTGCAGCCCAAGCACCGTTGTGGTTCACTGAGTTCAGTTCAAAAAGGAAGGCCTTGGACTGCGTGTGAGCAGCCAGCCACGTTCCCT
>NW_028222816.1:0-10000 GCF_056783735.1 Eptatretus burgeri | reverse complement strand
GGCTCTTTTGTCTCCGGCTAAATTCACGGGAATCGGTCCAGGGGTGAGAGAAGCGACCCCCGATTCCCTCCAAATTACGAGCGATTCAAATTAACCCTTCACGAGAAGCAAGATGGCGTCTCAAGGCGAGCGGGAGCCGGGGGTATTAGAAATGTATATGTGTAGTAATGTAGAATCCATGGCTCAGGATGGAATGCCCGTGCAGGAACATGAACTCGTCCAACTGAACCCAGAGCCCGAAATAGGTGCGGCAGCGGCCGCGGTGTATGACACCTCCCCTCCCCCCCCTCCACCAAAACCCTTCCCCGATCCCTGCCGAAACGGCTCACCCAAGCGCACCCGACATGGCCCAGCTATGCGCCATGCTGGCGGCAATGACAGCAAGGATGGATGCGAATACACAAAAGATGGATGCGAATACACAACAAATGAACAAAAAGATGGATACAAATACAAATGAAGTGAAAACGACGATGGATGCGAATACACAACAAATGAACGAAAAGATGGATGCGAATACACAAAAGATGGATGCGAATACACAAAAGATGGATGCGAATACACAACAAATGAACAAAAAGATGGATGCAAACGCAAATGAATTTATAAACGAAATGAAAAGCATGGGCAAGCAAATAAAAAAAGAAATGAAAGAACTACGGGGTGAGACGCAGAACATGGGCCGATGCCTGCAGGCGGGCATGAAGGCCGTGACCAGGGAGCTGGGAATGGCGACTCCACGTGTGGGAGCAAACGAGCTGGAAGGGGGTGCAACGGCTGACAGGCCCGCGGTGGAGGCGGGTAAAAAAATAATTCGGGGGGCGTGTTGGGCGAGGGTCGTGACAGAGGAATCGACGGTGACCAAAAGGGAAAAATTAAATGGGGAGACCAAAACGTGTGAGACGAGACACGAGGTGACGACGACAGAAACTTATAAATGTATAGAGACACGGGAGATAGAGGGTGAATTGGACGGGGTAAGTGACGCACACACACACACGGAGGTAGTGGAGGACAATGGGGGTGAGCTGGCGGACTGGGTGGAGACCCAGTGCGAGCACCTGGATGGCCTCCTCCAGGAACAAGGGGAGGGAGTATGTCCCCTTGAGGCGAGTCACGACCAGGTGAGTTCGGTCGTGCTTTGCGAGGTTGAGGAGGCGAGTGCTGTGAACGGGTGCTCGGAGAGCTTGGGGGGTATAGAGGCCCCGGAGACCCTTGTGGGGACACGAATCCCCAGTGTGGTTGTCCCTGTGTGTGTGGTGCAAGGTGTGAGTGCGTCCCCGTGTGTGGAAGCGACCCCGTGTGTGAGTGAGGCCGTGTGTGTGGATGAAACGGCCAGTGTGGATGAGGAACCGCGGTTGAGTGCCCCCGCGTGTGTGGATGAGGCACCGCGGTTAAGTGCCCCCGCGTGTATGAGTGAGGCACGGAGTGCGAGTGAGGCATCGCGGGTGAGTGCCCCCGCACGCGTGAGTGAACGGCCGTGTGCAAGGTCGCTGTGTGCAAGGGAGACCGTGTGTGTGAGAGAGCGGTATGAGAGGGAGATGTCGGTTGGCATGCGGGAGCACGCAGCCGCGTCTCCCGGTGTGAGTTTAATGGTGTGGACTGTGTGCGTCGTAACACGCAGGTGTGCGTGGGTTGAATGGAGACGGAGACGGCGACATGGGAGAAACGAAAGCCGAGTAGCGGCTGCAGTTGTTTCGGGGACCGTGCCGGGTTCACCCAGCAGTGAGCACGCGGTCCGTGCTGTGCAACGCACGAGACCGCCACGTGCTCGCTTGCGAGAGTGAAGTCCCGGTCCGGAAACGC
Organism: Eptatretus burgeri; assembly: GCF_056783735.1. Taxonomy (NCBI): domain Eukaryota; kingdom Metazoa; phylum Chordata; class Myxini; order Myxiniformes; family Myxinidae; genus Eptatretus; species Eptatretus burgeri. The sequence continues at coordinate 8,194 of NW_028222816.1, read as the reverse complement.
ACGCGGTGGATTTGCCGATCCCGCGGACGGACAAAGTTTAGGCAGGTAAATGGATTTGGACCGGACGGGTTCTCCACGCGATCGTGTGTGTTAAGCTCCAACGGGCAAAGCACATGTGTTCGCGTGGGGAACCCCTCGAGACGTGGGGCTTGTGTTTTTTTATGCGCACGGTGACGCCATGGCTGCACGTGGGGTTGGAATCCGGCAGGAGGGGTATCTCTGCCGGATGGTACCGTCCAAGGAGGGACGAGGTACACGTGCAGCTGCATGACGTCACGGGCAGGTGCAAAGTGCGCGAGCTCTGAGTTGCCGCGCAGGTGCTGCGCATGAAAAAAAAAAAAAAAAAAAAAGGGCAAGCCTCACTTTCGGCTGCACAGGATTCCTGGGCGAGGGGTGGAAGACCCCCTTACCCGGGGCACAGGATGGAAACTATTAACGGAGAAGGGTTAGCTTAGCTGGACCGACTCCATGGGGCAGGGGTAAGTCCTCATGGAGTCCGTGGAATGGATTAGTTAGAGGGATTGTAGCCAGATTTAGGTTGGGAAATAAAATGATTGATTTGGAGACAGTGACAGACAGTGAATGTGTAGTGGGGACGTAGCTTAGCTACGTAGTGTTAAAAGGAACGTGCTGTAGTTTAAGGGACGACGTGGGAGCACGAGTTAGTTAGGGGATGTAGTTAGAAGGATGGCAGAGTTCAGTGGTGAGTGTGTTGAAGAGTTGTGGGTTGTGAGGTGAGTACGTGTACATGTTGAGTGAGTGAGGCCAGCGGGTCTGTGTGTATGGAGCGAATGGGGAATGCATGGTGCGATGAGTGATTGGGGGAGGAGTGACTCCCGCCCAAGGGACCCCGGGGTCAGAGTAGAGTGAGTTAGCTGGGTTAGTCAAATTGAAAAATGGAGGTCGTTTTGTTGTTGGTGGGAAAGTAGGCTCGAGACCCATTTGGAGGGTGCAGGAGCCCTGTTGACGGGCTTGGGAGCGTGGCTGCGAAAGGTGAGTATCGCTGAGTGGGTACCCCGGGCACCAGGCTAGTCGGCCGCGGTAGGCCATGGGCCCATGGGGGGCCGGGATAGAGTAGTGGGCACGGGTGCGCCTGCTTGGTGCGGGGGCCCGGGGCACCGTTAGCCGCGTGGGCAGTGTTGTGGGCACGGGTGACCCTCGGAAAGGGGCCCGGGAAGCCAGCCTGCCACGTGTGCGTTTCAGGGGAGGTGCCATGGGGGGCACTCCCCGGTGTTAGGGAGCTGGTAGGCTCGGCGGCAGTGTAGTGCCCGGGGGTGCCATAGCGGGAGATTCGGCAGAGGGTCGTGCCTGCCAAAGGGAGCCACGTGTCCCAGCCAGGAGACCGTGTGAGGGCACGGAAAGAAAATTGGGGGGCGAGGCCCGAAATTGTGAGGACACCAACACAGGCGACGGGAATCTGGGTTGTTAGAACCAATAGTTTAAGCGCGAGGCGCTTGTTGAAGCCCCGGGGTAGTTTAACAGTTAATGGTTAGGGTAGATTAGGAGATGTACCCCTCCGCACCATCCATCCCCTCGCTGTCGTTGTGGGCCGCTGGACCCACTTTGTGTTATAGATCGCTGAACTCTGGGGAGGCCATTCTGAGGCTTGAGTTGGGCCTCGGCACAGGACGCTAGCTCTCCCTTATTCCCCTCCGGGAAGGGAACGTAGGGGTTGGGAGTAGGCTAGGTGACAGGATAGGTTAGCCGAACAAGGACGATAAAGGGGGTTAGGGGACGATTTATGGTGGGGAAGTAAAAATAAAAACAACAAAAAAATAAGTTGGGGCTAAATTGGGGTTTGACAAATTAAGGGAGTGGGTATGTACAGTGACAGGCAAAGGCGATAGGTTGGGAGGGAGACAGGTAGGTAGGTCCGAGCCCGCCTTCCAAGTGGCCAGCACCACCGCACTCCCTCCACCAACCTCCACGGAACGGCAAAGGCTGGCCAACTTCGTCTGCAGCTGCTGTGCTGCAAGGCCTGTGCCGGCTGGATCGTCTGCAGCTTCTGTGCTGCAAGGCCTGTGCCGGCCCACTTCATCTGCCGGCTGCCTGTTTTTTCTTCAAGGCCTGTGCCGGCCAGTTCATCTGCCGGCTGTGTTTGCCTGCAGCGGCCTTCTTCTGCGGGCTGTGTTTGCCTGCTCACCTTTGCCATGCCATGCCCACTGCCCATGTTCACCAGCCCCGTTCAATTTTTGCTCTGAGTTCAGTGATCCTGGGCCATGGTTTAGTGTAAAATTTGTAAGTTAAGGTTAAGATGTACTGTAAATATGAGTGCGCCCCCGGCATGTATGTCTTAGCGCCGGCAATTTTATTTAAGTCGTCCGTGTGAGTGAGTTTGTTTAGATAGTTACGCAGCCCTCAGGTTATTTATTTTGGGGACACGAATACCATGAATGTCGCACTCAGGGATCCGTAGGTAAAATGTACTAGGGGAAAACTACACATGATGGCACACGAAAATTTGACGACTCGGGACGAGTCTGTAAAAAGGGGAGGGGGTAGTGTTGTGGTTACCAAATTCGCAAACCACCATTCAGGTCCCTTAGGTGAGGTATCTCGGTAAGTACATGTGTAGTTAGGCCCAAACCCGTTGTCTAGTGGGAATACATGTCATTTATGCGTGCTGCGACTCTTCAGGATAGCCGTTTTTCTTTTACTATCTTTAATTTGGACCAACCGCCATTGTTACCATCACCAGTCACAACATCAACCACCAACCACAACGCCGCTTCACCACAACCGCCACGACCTTCACGTCACACCTCGCAACCGTCGCATCGCCACCGTTCTTGCGCCGCTTGTGGGTACCGGTGTTGGACTCGTGCAGGGCGCGCGCCGAACAGCGTGTACAAAATCACGGATTTTGTGCTTCAAAAACGGATCAAAAACGACACGCCCACTTTTTGCCGTCCAATCGGTGAGCGAGGGGCGGGTGGCCCCGCCCCAGGGCATTGGAGGGCGATCGATATATGCAAATTTATGGATCAAAAGCATTCACGCCCACTTTTTCTCGGGCCAATGGGGAGCGAGGTGAAAGGTCGAAGGGAGGGGGTCAAAGATGAGAGGGCGAAGCCACGGGGCTGATATAGCGACCGTGTTCGTCAGTCCAGTGAGTAGTAGAGTCGAGAGAGAACAGAGAGTTAAGACTTCGCGGGCGGTGGAGTTGGCAAGAAGGAGCTGGTCGTCGTGTGCGTTGGAGTCGGAGCGGAGGGGACGGAGCTGTGGAGAGGCGGCGAGGGCAGACGAGGGGGTGCTCGCGTCGTGCAGGGAGCTGCACCCCAGGGAGGCCGACAGCGCGACCTGGCCGAGGTGGAGACGCTCGTCGCGGGACAATAAAAATCCTCTATACCCCGAGCATCAGCAACCCCCTCCTGTTTCCCCCCGCGCTGAGATAGTGCGACCAAGGGGGCCCCTTTCCCACCCCCTACCAGACACTGCCCGCGAGGCCCGCGGAGTTGAGGCACCATCGCCGCTCCGCGTCTCATCACCAGACGGGTAGGCCCGACCCGGTCTCGGCCTCAGGCCCGCCTCATCCTTGAGGGTATTCTTTCCTTGGTTTTGGGTATGTGTTGTCGGCGCCGTCTGTGAAGTAAAATTGTATAAGTGTTGCCGTGTGCTCGTGTAATCGGTAGTAGATCTGCATTGTCGCATTTGCTTTTTGTGTAAATTGAATTGTGTTTTTCTTTTCTGTGTGCTTTTTGTGGAATTGAATATGTGTGCTTTCCGTTCGTCGCGAATAAATGTGCTTTGTGTTGAACTGTTTCCCGCTTCGCTTCGTCATTTCCTTCATTGAATCCTCATCTTGCTTCACGTAAAGGGTTGGTAGTGGGCTGAATACGCCCGATAATTAATCGAACCGTCGAGGTCGACGAATAACACCGCTCGGTTATCCCGATAGTACGGAACGGGTCGCTTAAGTGGCCCGTGTCCGAAGTCGACCTGCGGCGAGGTGCGATCGCCCGGTCTACCCTCCGCGTGGGTACTTAGGTAGGTCGAATTTGGCGAGCAACCCTATCCCACGCGGGGGCTGATTGGCTCGATCGCGGTGAGACCGAAAGGTCCACCCGTGACTGGTTCCCGGCGTTAGTCCGAGAGGGTCACGACTGGATTGTCCGTCCGGTGGGCGACGTGCCGCGATTCGAGTTACGTGGCCGTCAGCACGCCGGCGGGCGCGAATCCGCAACACTGGTGTCAGGTCGTGCGATACAAATTCATCGCCCTCCTCGCGGCACTGGTATCTGAGAACAGGAAAACGGGCTCTTTTGTCTCCGGCTAAATTCACGGGAATCGGTCCAGGGGTGAGAGAAGCGACCCCCGATTCCCTCCAAATTACGAGCGATTCAAATTAACCCTTCACGAGAAGCAAGATGGCGTCTCAAGGCGAGCGGGAGCCGGGGGTATTAGAAATGTATATGTGTAGTAATGTAGAATCCATGGCTCAGGATGGAATGCCCGTGCAGGAACATGAACTCGTCCAACTGAACCCAGAGCCCGAAATAGGTGCGGCAGCGGCCGCGGTGTATGACACCTCCACCAAAACCCTTCCCCGATCCCTGCCGAAACGGCTCACCCAAGCGCACCCGACATGGCCCAGCTATGCGCCATGCTGGCGGCAATGACAGCAAGGATGGATGCGAATACACAAAAGATGGATGCGAATACACAACAAATGAACAAAAAGATGGATACAAATACAAATGAAGTGAAAACGACGATGGATGCGAATACACAACAAATGAACGAAAAGATGGATGCGAATACACAAAAGATGGATGCGAATACACAAAAGATGGATGCGAATACACAACAAATGAACAAAAAGATGGATGCAAACGCAAATGAATTTATAAACGAAATGAAAAGCATGGGCAAGCAAATAAAAAAAGAAATGAAAGAACTACGGGGTGAGACGCAGAACATGGGCCGATGCCTGCAGGCGGGCATGAAGGCCGTGACCAGGGAGCTGGGAATGGCGACTCCACGTGTGGGAGCAAACGAGCTGGAAGGGGGTGCAACGGCTGACAGGCCCGCGGTGGAGGCGGGTAAAAAAATAATTCGGGGGGCGTGTTGGGCGAGGGTCGTGACAGAGGAATCGACGGTGACCAAAAGGGAAAAATTAAATGGGGAGACCAAAACGTGTGAGACGAGACACGAGGTGACGACGACAGAAACTTATAAATGTATAGAGACACGGGAGATAGAGGGTGAATTGGACGGGGTAAGTGACGCACACACACACGGAGGTAGTGGAGGACAATGGGGGTGAGCTGGCGGACTGGGTGGAGACCCAGTGCGAGCACCTGGATGGCCTCCTCCAGGAACAAGGGGAGGGAGTATGTCCCCTTGAGGCGAGTCACGACCAGGTGAGTTCGGTCGTGCTTTGCGAGGTTGAGGAGGCGAGTGCTGTGAACGGGTGCTCGGAGAGCTTGGGGGTATAGAGGCCCCGGAGACCCTTGTGGGGACACGAATCCCCAGTGTGGTTGTCCCTGTGTGTGTGGTGCAAGGTGTGAGTGCGTCCCCGTGTGTGGAAGCGACCCCGTGTGTGAGTGAGGCCGTGTGTGTGGATGAAACGGCCAGTGTGGATGAGGAACCGCGGTTGAGTGCCCCCGCGTGTGTGGATGAGGCACCGCGGTTAAGTGCCCCCGCGTGTATGAGTGAGGCACGGAGTGCGAGTGAGGCATCGCGGGTGAGTGCCCCCGCACGCGTGAGTGAACGGCCGTGTGCAAGGTCGCTGTGTGCAAGGGAGACCGTGTGTGTGAGAGAGCGGTATGAGAGGGAGATGTCGGTTGGCATGCGGGAGCACGCAGCCGCGTCTCCCGGTGTGAGTTTAATGGTGTGGACTGTGTGCGTCGTAACACGCAGGTGTGCGTGGGTTGAATGGAGACGGAGACGGCGACATGGGAGAAACGAAAGCCGAGTAGCGGCTGCAGTTGTTTCGGGGACCGTGCCGGGTTCACCCAGCAGTGAGCACGCGGTCCGTGCTGTGCAACGCACGAGACCGCCACGTGCTCGCTTGCGAGAGTGAAGTCCCGGTCCGGAAACGCACGCGGTGGATTTGCCGATCCCGCGGACGGACAAAGTTTAGGCAGGTAAATGGATTTGGACCGGACGGGTTCTCCACGCGATCGTGTGTGTTAAGCTCCAACGGGCAAAGCACATGTGTTCGCGTGGGGAACCCCTCGAGACGTGGGGCTTGTGTTTTTTTTTTATGCGCACGGTGACGCCATGGCTGCACGTGGGGTTGGAATCCGGCAGGAGGGGTATCTCTGCCGGATGGTACCGTCCAAGGAGGGACGAGGTACACGTGCAGCTGCATGACGTCACGGGCAGGTGCAAAGTGCGCGAGCTCTGAGTTGCCGCGCAGGTGCTGCGCATGAAAAAAAAAAAATAAAAAAAAGGGCAAGCCTCACTTTCGGCTGCACAGGATTCCTGGGCGAGGGGTGGAAGACCCCCTTACCCGGGGCACAGGATGGAAACTAGTTAGGGGGAAGGGTTAGCTTAGCTGGACCGACTCCATGGGGCAGGGGTAAGTCCTCATGGAGTCCGTGGAATGGATTAGTTAGAGGGATTGTAGCCAGATTTAGGTTGGGAAATAAAATGATTGATTTGGAGACAGTGACAGACAGTGAATGTGTAGTGGGGACGTAGCTTAGCTACGTAGTGTTAAAAGGAACGTGCTGTAGTTTAAGGGACGACGTGGGAGCACGAGTTAGTTAGGGGATGTAGTTAGAAGGATGGCAGAGTTCAGTGGTGAGTGTGTTGAAGAGTTGTGGGTTGTGAGGTGAGTACGTGTACATGTTGAGTGAGTGAGGCCAGCGGGTCTGTGTGTATGGAGCGAATGGGGAATGCATGGTGCGATGAGTGATTGGGGGGAGGAGTGACTCCCGCCCAAGGGACCCCGGGGTCAGAGTAAAGTGAGTTAGCTGGGTTAGTCAAATTGAAAAATGGAGGTCGTTTTGTTGTTGGTGGGAAAGTAGGCTCGAGACCCATTTGGAGGGGTGCAGGAGCCCTGTTGACGGGCTTGGGAGCGTGGCTGCGAAAGGTGAGTATCGCTGAGTGGGTACCCCGGGCACCAGGCTAGTCGGCCGCGGTAGGCCATGGGCCCATGGGGGGCCGGGATAGAGTAGTGGGCACGGGTGCGCCTGCTTGGTGCGGGGGCCCGGGGCACCGTTAGCCGCGTGGGCAGTGTTGTGGGCACGGGTGACCCTCGGAAAGGGGCCCGGGAAGCCAGCCTGCCACGTGTGCGTTTCAGGGGAGGTGCCATGGGGGGCACTCCCCGGTGTTAGGGAGCTGGTAGGCTCGGCGGCAGTGTAGTGCCCGGGGGTGCCATAGCGGGAGATTCGGCAGAGGGTCGTGCCTGCCAAAGGGAGCCACGTGTCCCAGCCAGGAGACCGTGTGAGGGCACGGAAAGAAAATTGGGGGGCGAGGCCCGAAATTGTGAGGACACCAACACAGGCGACGGGAATCTGGGTTGTTAGAACCAATAGTTTAAGCGCGAGGCGCTTGTTGAAGCCCCGGGGTAGTTTAACAGTTAATGGTTAGGGTAGATTAGGAGATGTACCCCTCCGCACCATCCATCCCCTCGCTGTCGTTGTGGGCCGCTGGACCCACTTTGTGTTATAGATCGCTGAACTCTGGGGAGGCCATTCTGAGGCTTGAGTTGGGCCTCGGCACAGGACGCTAGCTCTCCCTTATTCCCCTCCGGGAAGGGAACGTAGGGGTTGGGAGTAGGCTAGGTGACAGGATAGGTTAGCCGAACAAGGACGATAAAGGGGGTTAGGGGACGATTTATGGTGGGGAAGTAAAAATAAAAACAACAAAAAAATAAGTTGGGGCTAAATTGGGGTTTGACAAATTAAGGGAGTGGGTATGTACAGTGACAGGCAAAGGCGATAGGTTGGGAGGGAGACAGGTAGGTAGGTCCGAGCCCGCCTTCCAAGTGGCCAGCACCACCGCACTCCCTCCACCAACCTCCACGGAACGGCAAAGGCTGGCCAACTTCGTCTGCAGCTGCTGTGCTGCAAGGCCTGTGCCGGCTGGATCGTCTGCAGCTTCTGTGCTGCAAGGCCTGTGCCGGCCCACTTCATCTGCCGGCTGCCTGTTTTTCTCCAAGGCCTGTGCCGGCCAGTTCATCTGCCGGCTGTGTTTGCCTGCAGCGGCCTTCTTCTGCGGGCTGTGTTTGCCTGCTCACCTT
>NW_028222815.1:0-25000 GCF_056783735.1 Eptatretus burgeri | reverse complement strand
TAACAGATATTCCTAAATTTGAGAAAAAGAATAATCTTTCTATTAATGTATATGGATTAACGGATACAAACAAAATTCAAATATTAAAAATTTCAAACAACTATAAAAATGAAGAAACACACATTGACCTTTTATATTTTAGTGTTGGAAAGAATTCACATTACACATACATCAATAATTTATCAAGATTAATCTCTTCTCAGGTATTCAGAACAGCAAACAAAATATATCCTTGTAAGCGATGTCTTAATTCATTTCATACAAAAGAACGATTAGAACAACATTCAAAATATTGTAGTAATCATAAATCAGCTGTAATTACAATGCCTAAACCTGGTGAAAAGATTTATTTTGAAGATTATAATAAATCTATCATGCACCCATTTGTGATATACGCTGATTTTGAATGTATCCTTAAAAAGATAAATACTGCTTCTCCTAATCCAAAAGAACCATATACAAATAAATATCAAAAACATATTCCTTGTGGTTTTTGTTATTATATCAAATCATCTGTTGGAGAAAAGTATAACAAACTTGAACATTATCGTGGAAAAAATGCTTCACAAGAGTTTGTAAAACGATTAGAAAAGGATTGTATAAGACTCACTAAATTAATGAAAGAAACAAATGAACCGATGAAATTAACCAAAGAAGAAAAATTAGAATTTAGAATGAACAATATCTGTCATATTTGTGAGGGGGAAATTAAGGAGTTTAAAGTTAGAGACCATTGTCATCTTACTGGTAAATATAGAGGTCCCGCTCATTCCTGTTGTAATCTTAATTATAAATTACCTTCTTTTATTCCAGTCTTTCTTCACAACAGCGCCAACTATGATACACATCTATTTATAAATGAACTTTCAAAAACACCAGGGAATATTTCTGCTATAACAAACACAAGTCAAAAGTATATTTCATTTTCAAAAATGATATTCACAAAACCTATAACTCGTATTAGGTTTTTAGATTCTTACAAGTTTATGGGAACACCACTAGCCTACCTCGCATCAAATCTAAGCTCCACAGACTCTTTTCCAAATCTTAATTCATTCTTTCCAAAAGAGGAAATTCTCACTAAAGAGGAAATTCAGATTAAAGATGAAATTCTGATTAAAGAAGGAATTCTTACGAGAGAGGAAATTCAAACAAGGAATGAAATTCAAAGTAAAGAGAAAATTCTTACAAGTAAGGGAATTTATCCTTATGATTATATGGATTCATTTATGAGATTTAAAGAAACACAACTTCCTTCAAAAGAAAGTTTCTATAATAACCTTTATGAAGAAGAGATAAGTGATAAGGAATATAAACACGCACAAGAAATATGGAAAATATTTAAGATAAAGAACCTTGGAGAATATCACGATTTATATCTAAAAACAGATGTTTTATTGTTAGCTGATGTGTTTGAAGCTTTTAGATCACTCTGTCATAATAAAAATTGTTATGGGTTAGATCCTGCCCACTATTTCACAGCTCCTGGTTTAGCTTGGAGTGCAATGTTGAAAATGACAAAACAAGATATAGATTTAATCAGTGATGTGGATATGCTTTTGATGATTGAGAAGTCCAAGAGAGGTGGAATATCACAAGTATGTTCAAAAAGATATGCTAAAGCAAATAATAAATATCTCCCAAATTATGATAGTGAAAAAGATAGTAATTATTTGATGTATTTTGATGCTAATAATTTGTATGGATGGGCAATGTCTCAATCTCTACCTTATGGTAAATTAGAGTGGGTGGAAGAAAAGAATTATGAAAAGGCTTTGATGAATATTGTTATTTCTTCTCAAGAGGAATTGAATGACGAAGAAGAAGGTTATTATTTTGAAGTTGATTTGAGGTACCCGAGTGATCTTCATAATAAGCATAAAGATCTTCCTTTTGCATGTGAGAAAGAAACTCCAAAGAAAGAATGGTTAAGTGATTATCATAAAAGTTTTAATATTAAAGGTAAATCAACAGAAAAGTTATTAACAACATTCTATGATAAAGAGGGATATGTTTTGCATCAGAGAAGCTTAAAACAGTTTTTGAGAGAAGGATTGAGAGTAGCTAAAATTCATAGAGTTTTAAAATTTAAACAAAGTCCTTGGGTGAAAAAGTATATTCAATTCAATACAGATATGAGAGCAAATACAAAAGTAAAATTTGAAGGGGACTTTTATAAATTAATGAATAATGCTGTATTTGGAAAGACTATGGAAAATGTTAGAAACAGGCAAAACATTAGATTCGCAACATCTTGGAAAGAAGCTTCGAGATTGATAAATAAACCAAGTTTTGAGAGAGAAGAGGTTTTTTCAGAGAACTTTTCTGCAATTCATATGAAAAAGGAAAGTATTGTAATGGATAAACCAATTTATATTGGAACAGCAGTTCTTGATTTATCAAAGATATTGATGTATGATTATTTGTATAATGACTTAAAGAAAGAGTATGGTGAAAATGTTTCATTGTTGTATATGGATACTGATAGTTTTATCCTAGATATAAAAACTGATGATGTTTATGAAGATATGAAGAAAAAATATTGGAGTATATGATACAAGTAATTTCAGCAAGAAGAGTGAGTTATTTTCCAAAAAGAATGAAAAGGTTATTGGTAAGTTTAAGGATGAGTTGGGTGGAAAAGTAATGAGTGAGTTTATTGGATTGAGAGCAAAGGCATATGCTTATAAGTATGGTGAACAGATTGATAAGAGGTTAAAGGGAATAAAGAAATATGTAATAAAGAAATCAATAACTTTTAGAAATTATTATAATTGTTTGATGAATAAGAAAGAAGAATATAGGAAAATGAATACAATAAGAAGTTATAAACATAACATATATAGTGAAGAAGTAAATAAAAAGGCATTAGGAGCCTTTGATGATAAGAGATTTATTTTAGATAATGGAATAGATTGTGTTCCATATGGATATTGTATGATAGAGTGTATAAAATAGATTATGTTTTAACGATGGGAAGATGGGTTAGGGTTCTTAAGGGGTACGGCTGCTTTTTTTCACAATATATAAATGGTTAAACCAAGTATTAATCAAACTAAAGAGTGGAGAAAATCTCAGTCTTGGTATATAAATGGAAAACATAATGAATGTGAAAAATATCAAATAAGTCTTATTGAAAAAATAACTAAAACAAAGGTAAATAAAACAAATAAGCGAATTAATTTAAAAACTAGTAAGTTAGAGGATGTAAAGAAAAAAATGAATATCCTTGAATGGACTGAAAACTTTGATGGTTATCAATTGAACAATGAAAAAACAATTTACTATAATCTCAAAATGATATGTGGCTCAGGAGGTGGTCAAACAAGAGCATTAAGAGAAGTTTATCATTTCGTAATGGCACAAAAGGGGTATCTTAAAAAATATAAAGATTCAAATGTTTTGTTTGTCAATATTTTAGATGGGGATTATTGTGCAAAGAAAATTAAACTATTGAAGGAATTTGAGAATGAACAAATCTTTATAGGTTCAATGAGTGAGCTGTTCAACCCCCAGGTGTTCAATTCAATGAGGTTCAACCTCCAAGTTAAAAGGGGAGACAAATAAATATACCTTGGGATAAAAAGGGGGTTTATTTTTAGGGAAAAAAAATATAAATCGCTGAAAATCCCCCATTCATTTACATGGGGAAAAGTGAGCCAGAATCAGTATTCTTACCCTACTAACATCCCATCCCCTGTAATTATTTTATATTTTCCCAACTCGTGCTTCCTCACAATAACCATCGTATTTATTTATTGAAAAACTTCACGTAGGTGAATTCTGATGGATATAACTTCTCCATTAAAAGAGATCACACGATTATCTTGGTCGGTTATCCTAAAATTTACTCTGTGTATGGTTTTTCCTGACACAGGTAGATAAACCAAATTTTTAGGCTCCATATTGAATTTATAACCAATTGGGGTTGAGTATGCGCTGAATGAAAATATTGTATTTGTTTTTAATCCATCATTATAAGCACCATCAATCAAATCACAGTGAATTAACACCGAATTTATTCCTGAGGATATTTGAATGACATTATCGCTGTAAAACGTCCCATTAGTTTCAATCTTTTTTGAGGAGAAACCTAATAACTCTCTAAATGAATTATCAATTGTGAAATCAACCTTGTAGTTATTTTTAACTTTAATCGTTGATTTTGAAGTATGTTTTTGAATGTTTATAACAATATTTTTTGGTTCATCACCCTGTTCTTTCATAAGACGAGCAATTTCAGAAGATATTTGAGAAATCTCGTATGCTCCGGGTGAGACTGTTATCGTTTTGTATCCACTTCCCGGATTATAACTAAACTTGTCATTTTTCTCGGTTATATTAAATAAGGTATTATAAGTCTCCATGGACAATAAAGATGCCTCATATTCTTTTGTTGTGTCAAGTTGTAGTGGGTATGGGAATGAAGATGTGTGGTCGCTTGTTGTGAAATTAAAACTCAGGATTGTGCTTCTCATCTTATTTAATATGAGATAAAATGTCTTTATATTGAGATTTATTAATTATTTTCATGTTCATCAACTGGTCTAAAATGGCTGATGCTTCATTAAAACAATTGTTATTTCCAGCCTTCTTACTGCCGAACAACAATAACAGTCTATTAACTAATTGCGATGGGTCATTTGGAAGAAAACTAATACCTGAACCAAGGATACTTAAAACCTGAATAATGTGTTTCTCCTTCTCATTCTTTCTACTTTTACCAGAAAGAATAACCTTATAATTTAGAGTGTTCAGCAAATCAATATATACTCTATCATCATTATTTTCCATATCCAATGGTTTATCAATATACTTTGATTCATCCCTCACAGTTGAACCTTGTCTTCCATCTTTTGTGAGAAGAAACATTAATCTCGGAGTTAGTTTAACAGGGGGTTGAGCAGAACTTAAGAACCTTAATTCATCATTAAATATCAATACCTTTTCTTGAACAAGATGAAATATTGCTGGTTGTTCTGTTGGAATGAGTCCTGCTTTGGTTTTTGAATCCGCTGAATATTCATTGTTTTGAACAGCATTCACAATATAATCAGGGGGTTGATTAATCTCTTTCAGTTGTTGAAATAAACCTTCATCATCATATTCTAATTCTCCTAAATGCTCTAATTCTTCCTCCGTCATTTGACTGAAATCTTTTAACATTTGAAGCTTTCTAGGAGTATATTCTACTGTGGGAACTGTGGAAACATCTTTCATTTTTTCTTGGGAAGTTTTTAAAAGTGGTTTAAAAAATTTCTCTTGTTTTTTTCAAATGCTTCTTCGCCCGTTAGTTTCTGTCTGCGTTTCTTCTTTATGTCTTCCTGTTGTTTTACAACTTTTGAAACCAACTCTTGATGTTCCTTAAATCTTCTTGCTCTTTCTTTTGTATCCATTTATTTATTGTAAAATATCATTTAATGAATTGTAAAGATCAACAGGGAAATTTTCCTTTTCTTCATCATTCAAGTAGATGTGTTCAAATAAATCCTTTTCTTTAAATATTTCATCAAATTCTTTATTAACATTAATGCGAGTTGTAATTTCTTCTTCACTAATCCTTGCATCTCTGCTTTTCATACGTTTGTGTTGAGTTTCTTCATCAACATCAAAACCGAATGATAAAATCTTCACTCCGCTCAGATATTTAATAATTTGTCTCGTTCCTTCTGGATTAGTTTCTAATATCCCAACACCACCAGATTTTAGTTTCTTTAACTCACTCTTACAATGTGAATATTTTGTTGTACCAAGAGAAACCTCCTCAAATATTTGTCCTTCATTCCTCAATCGCATATGTTCCTCCACTGAAATATAGTGATAATCTACACCTTTTACTTCTCCAGGTCTTATTGCTCTAGTTGTTGTTGATACAATGCGTATCACGGGGTGTTTTTTAAGTAAATTTACAATATTCTCATTTGTACTACACAAGAACCTTGATTTATGAAAGTTTTTTCCAGAAGCAGATTTACCCACAAGATTTATAATAATAGTTGTCATTTATATATGTAATTGTTTATAAAACAAAAAATATATCCCTTAATATCTCATCTTGTTTCACAACAATATATTTATATTTTTCAGTCGTGTGCTTCATATAATCCTCAAATTTCTTTTTACTACATAATGTAGAACAATTATCTCTCCAAAAATTATTGATATCTATTGAATTTAACTTGAATAAAATAAAAGTATTAGCATTGTTTCTGATGGAACGACGAGGAAGTTGAAAGTACGATTGACTAAGATAAATACAATTACAAGAAGAATGTCTCCCTCTTGTGTAGTAGCTGTCCATTACCGTTTGGTTTCTCTCATTAACACAATCATCAAAGATAACGAGGTTCTTTTTTGATTTATCCAAATCTTGGGGAGACGGTATATCATCCGTATTATCACTAAGAATACAAGTTATAAGATTTGATTTCTTTTTACATCTCTGTGTATCACAAAATAGTTGAATTATATCTTCAATGTTATAATCATTTAGGTTTTTTTGACGTTTAAATAAACCTATTATATCTTCTTTTTGAAGACCAGCATTAAAACCTTGTGAGAGTAGTTGATACTCTGGTTGAAAACTCGACTTTGTGAAAATTATTAAATTATCATAATCTAAAAAGTTGGGAGTGAGGAGCATTTTTAAAAGTAAGCAGGTTTTTCCACATCCACTTGAACCAACTATGAGACATCTTAATGAATTTGGGAGATTTTTATGGTTGTTAAATTTTATCTTATTTTCCCAAATAGGTAAAAAATCATTCATTTATATATTTGAAAAACAGGTTATTTAATTTATTATTGGCTTTTTTAGAAACTCTATATTTTATCCTAAGTTCAGGTTTAATTTCAAGATAATCCATTATTTTATTTATACAATATCTTGTGTTGATATTTCCCTGAAAATTACATCCATGAATAATATACAACAACAATCCTTTGAACATTTCTCTTATACGTTCAGTTTCTTCCCTTGTAAGGAAAGGTGTGTTATCATCCTCATACTTTACATTCATTTCTCTAATCAATCTTGTAAAGTAATTCATTTTTGGTGTAAATCTAAAAGAATTATTTTCCTTTTTATATTTTTTATTATCATTAATTAGAAGATAATCACAGAATATACATTGTTTATAGGCTTTTGACTCTGTGTTTAATCCCTGTCTTTCACACGCAGGACAATTCTCAAATTTGTCATATGGAGAATCAGGAAAGTCTAGCATATTTATAAAGTAAAACTTTACTTAAACTGAAATTCATCTATACTTTCAGTTGTATATTACCATCGATATCGATATACTTTTTTGCATTATCAGATTCAACGACAACATTTTTTATATTAAAGGTAATTTTAAAATTATCGTTAACTACTATTGAACGAAATGTCATTTCACCTGATATATTAACATCTTTTATTTCATCAAGATTTACATCTTTAGGGTTGTTGAAAAAAATACAAATTTCTCCTTGCATATTACAGATGGTCTTATCTTTTCTTTCTAAAGCTTCATCCATAAGGTTTTTGTTCTTTGATACTTTTTCTTGTTTCATTGCTTTTTCTAGTTTTGAATATATTACTAGAAGGAGAGGAGAAACTTTTGTTAGAGATACTTTAATTGATGTTCTACCAGGTATACTAAAAGCCCTTCCACTGAAGGAAATTGAAGAACTCATATTATTTACCATAATAGTTTTTATCCAATAGTTGTTATATTTATCTTTGTTCAATTTTACATCCTTGACATATTTCTCAGTATCTTTAACAGATGAAGAGATTGATTGAAACTTGTCTTTTGTGTCTTGAAACATTGTATTTATTAAGTGAAAAAGTTGGAGGATAAAATGTTTTTAAGCACAGATTCACCTATAAATTAAACGAAATTTTCATCAAGAAAATTTTAGTTTAAGCAAAGTTTTATTCTATAAATATGGTGAATACAACGTACTGCGATGTTTGTAATCACGAATATAAACATTATAGAAAACACCTCCGAACCAACAAACACACATTTAATCTATTTCATCAAATATCTCCTCTTGAGTTGAAAAGAAAACATTGTGATATATGTTCAAAGGATGTTTTGAAGAGTAGTTATAATCAACATCTTCAATCACAAAAACACAAGAAAAATGAGTTTAAAGTAAAGGGAGACTATTATATTGAAAACACTGATGGGGCATTTAAAGGGCATATAAAAATAAGGATTTTTCAATTTGGAGAACCCGGTCCATCATCAATAGCTGAATCAATTGAAATAGTGAAACCCGATGTTGAAAAATTTATTAAAAAGACATTAAAAGAAATGAAAACTTTAAAGTTTTATATGGGAGTGAAAATGAATATGAAAAGACAAGATGAAGAACAAACTCCTTATATGAGAACAGATCTTCATTTTATAACATCATTTCAAGATTTTTTGAATAGTGGGGTTTATGAAGAACTATCAAGACAAGAGGAGGATGTTGATAATACAGTGGTAGGAAGTGGATTCAATATTAAAAAAATCATCTTTTTAGATATACACATTCTAAAAATCAAACCCTCTTAAAGCTTCTTCTTATATTGAATTACCAAAAGAAATAAAACTAAAGAAGGCAGTTGTTAATATTAAGAACAATGATAATAAATGTTTTCTCTGGTCTGTTCTTGCTCACTTACATCCACCAAAATGTAATTCAGAAAGAGTAAAACAATATATGAAATATGAGAATACCTTGGACATTAAAGATTTTAAATTCCCAATGCCACTAACAGATATTCCTAAATTTGAGAAAAAGAATAATCTTTCTATTAATGTATATGGATTAACGGATACAAACAAAGTTCAAATATTAAAAATTTCAAACAACTATAAAAATGAAGAAACACACATTGACCTTTTATATTTTAGTGTTGGAAAGAATTCACATTACACATACATCAATAATTTATCAAGATTAATCTCTTCTCAGGTATTCAGAACAGCAAACAAAATATATCCTTGTAAGCGATGTCTTAATTCATTTCATACAAAAGAACGATTAGAACAACATTCAAAATATTGTAGTAATCATAAATCAGCTGTAATTACAATGCCTAAACCTGGTGAAAAGATTTATTTTGAAGATTATAATAAATCTATCATGCACCCATTTGTGATATACGCTGATTTTGAATGTATCCTTAAAAAGATAAATACTGCTTCTCCTAATCCAAAAGAACCATATACAAATAAATATCAAAAACATATTCCTTGTGGTTTCTGTTATTATATCAAATCATCTGTTGGAGAAAAGTATAACAAACTTGAACATTATCGTGGAAAAAATGCTTCACAAGAGTTTGTAAAACGATTAGAAAAGGATTGTATAAGACTCACTAAATTAATGAAAGAAACAAATGAACCGATGAAATTAACCAAAGAAGAAAAATTAGAATTTAGAATGAACAATATCTGTCATATTTGTGAGGGGGAAATTAAGGAGTCTAAAGTTAGAGACCATTGTCATCTTACTGGTAAATATAGAGGTCCCGCTCATTCCTGTTGTAATCTTAATTATAAATTACCTTCTTTTATTCCAGTCTTTCTTCACAACAGCGCCAACTATGATACACATCTATTTATAAATGAACTTTCAAAAACACCAGGGAATATTTCTGCTATAACAAACACAAGTCAAAAGTATATTTCATTTTCAAAAATGATATTCACAAAACCTTCAACTCGTATTAGGTTTTTAGATTCTTACAAGTTTATGGGAACACCACTAGCCTACCTCGCATCAAATCTAAGCTCCACGGACTCTTTTCCAAATCTTAATTCATTCTTTCCAAAAGAGGAAATTCTCACTAAAGAGGAAATTCAGATTAAAGAGAGAATTCAAAGTAAAGAGGAAATTCTAATTATAAAGAAAATTCGAACTAAAGAGGAAATTCAGATTAAAGATGAAATTCTGATTAAAGAAGGAATTCTTACGAGAGAGGAAATTCAAACAAGGAATGAAATTCAAAGTAAAGAGAAAATTCTTACAAGTAAGGGAATTTATCCTTATGATTATATGGATTCATTTATGAGATTTAAAGAAACACAACTTCCTTCAAAAGAAAGTTTCTATAATAACCTTTATGAAGAAGAGATAAGTGATAAGGAATATAAACACGCACAAGAAATATGGAAAATATTTAAGATAAAGAACCTTGGAGAATATCATGATTTATATCTAAAAACAGATGTTTTATTGTTAGCTGATGTGTTTGAGGCTTTTAGAACACTCTGTCATAATAAAAATTGTTATGGATTAGATCCTTCCCACTATTTCACAGCTCCTGGTTTAGCTTGGAGTGCAATGTTGAAAATGACAAAACAAGATATAGATTTAATCAGTGATGTGGATATGCTTTTGATGATTGAGAAGTCCAAGAGAGGTGGAATATCACAAGTATGTTCAAAAAGATATGCTAAAGCAAATAATAAATATCTTCCAAATTATGATAGTGAAAAAGATAGTAATTATTTGATGTATTTTGATGCTAATAATTTGTATGGATGGGCAATGTCTCAATCTCTGCCTTATGGTAAATTAGAGTGGGTGGAAGAAAAGGATTATGAAAAGGCTTTGATGAATATTGTTATTTCTTCTCAAGAGGAATTGAATGACGAAGAAGAAGGTTATTATTTTGAAGTTGATTTGAGGTACCCGAGTGATCTTCATAATAAGCATAAAGATCTTCCTTTTGCATGTGAGAAAGAAACTCCAAAGAAAGAATGGTTAAGTGATTATCATAAAAGTTTTAATATTAAAGGTAAATCAACAGAAAAGTTATTAACAACATTCTATGATAAAGAGGGATATGTTTTGCATCAGAGAAGCTTAAAACAGTTTTTGAGAGAAGGATTGAGAGTAGCTAAAATTCATAGAGTTTTAAAATTTAAACAAAGTCCTTGGGTGAAAAAGTATATTCAATTCAATACAGATATGAGAGCAAATACAAAAGTAAAATTTGAAGGGGACTTTTATAAATTAATGAATAATGCTGTATTTGGAAAGACTATGGAAAATGTTAGAAACAGGCAAAACATTAGATTCGCAACATCTTGGAAAGAAGCTTCGAGATTGATAAATAAACCAAGTTTTGAGAGAGAAGAGGTTTTTTCAGAGAACTTTTCTGCAATTCATATGAAAAAGGAAAGTATTGTAATGGATAAACCAATTTATATTGGAACAGCAGTTCTTGATTTATCAAAGATATTGATGTATGATTATTTGTATAATGACTTAAAGAAAGAGTATGGTGAAAATGTTTCATTGTTGTATATGGATACTGATAGTTTTATCCTAGATATAAAAACTGATGATGTTTATGAAGATATGAAGAAAAATATTGGAGTATATGATACAAGTAATTTCAGCAAGAAGAGTGAGTTATTTTCCAAAAAGAATGAAAAGGTTATTGGTAAGTTTAAGGATGAGTTGGGTGGAAAAGTAATGAGTGAGTTTATTGGATTGAGAGCAAAGGCATATGCTTATAAGTATGGTGAACAGATTGATAAGAGGTTAAAGGGAATAAAGAAATATGTAATAAAGAAATCAATAACTTTTAGAAATTATTATAATTGTTTGATGAATAAGAAAGAAGAATATAGGAAAATGAATACAATAAGAAGTTATAAACATAACATATATAGTGAAGAAGTAAATAAAAAGGCATTAGGAGCCTTTGATGATAAGAGATTTATTTTAGATAATGGAATAGATTGTGTTCCATATGGATATTGTATGATAGAGTGTATAAAATAGATTATGTTTTAACGATGGGAAGATGGGTTAGGGTTTTTAAGGGCTACCGCTGTTTTTTCACAATATATAAATGGTTAAACCAAGTATTAATCAAACTAAAGAGTGGAGAAAATCTCAGTCTTGGTATATAAATGGAAAACATAATGAATGTGAAAAATATCAAATAAGTCTTATTGAAAAAATAACTAAAACAAAGGTAAATAAAACAAATAAGCGAATTAATTTAAAAACTAGTAAGTTAGAGGATGTAAAGAAAAAATGAATATCCTTGAATGGACTGAAAACTTTGATGGTTATCAATTGAACAATGAAAAAACAATTTACTATAATCTCAAAATGATATGTGACTCAGGAGGTGGTCAGATGAGAGCATTAAGAGAAGTTTATCATTTCGTAATGACACAAATGGGGTATCTTAAAAAATATAAAGATTCAAATGTTTTGTTTGTCAATATTTTAGATGGGGATTATTGTGCAAAGAAAATTAAACTATTGAAGGAATTTGAGAATGAACAAATCTTTATAGGTTCAATGAGTGAGCTGTTCAACCCCCAGGTGTTCAATTCAATGAGGTTCAACCTCCAAGTTAAAAGGGGAGACAAATAAATATACCTTGGGATAAAAAGGGGATTTATTTTTAGGGAAAAAAAATATAAATCGCTGAAAATCCCCCATTCATTTACATGGGGAAAAGTGAGCCAGAATCAGTATTCTTACCCTACTCTCATTGAATTGAACACCTGGGGGTTGAACAGCTCACTCATTGAACCCATAAAGATTTGTTCATTCTCAAATTCCTTCAATAGTTTAATTTTCTTTGCACAATAATCCCCATCTAAAATATTGACAAACAAAACATTTGAATCTTTATATTTTTTAAGATACCCCTTTTGTGCCATTACGAAATGATAAACTTCTCTTAATGCTCTTGTTTGACCACCTCCTGAGCCACAGGTTATTTTTTTGTTAAGCCCCGCCCACTTTTGCTAAGCCCCGCCCACTTTCCACAAGGTATTCAATAAGCCCCGCCCACTTTTCTTTAAGCCCCGCCCACTTTCCACAAGGTATTCAATAAGCCCCGCCCACTTTTGCTAAGCTCCACCCACTTTTTGTGAGGTATTTTTTCTAAGCCACGCCCACTTTTCTAAGCCCCGCCCACTTTGCTAAGCTCCGCCCACTTTTCATGAGGTATTTTTTCTAAGCCACGCCCACTTTTGCTAAGCTCCGCCCACTTTTGCTAAGCTCCGCCCACTTTTCATGAGGTATTTTTTCTAAGCCCCGCCCACTTTGCTAAGCTCCGCCCACTTTTCATAAGGTATTTTTTCTAAGCCACGCCCACTTTTCCTAAGCCCCGCCTACTTTTGCTAAGCCCCGCCCACTCTTACATCATTTCCAGTTCATCTCTGACTCACAAAGAAATCACTAGAAAATTACAGGATGTTATGGTTTTGAAAAATTTCCCAATGAAGGCTTGCCTAGGCTTGCCCAGGGAATTTCCAAAGGAAACCACACCCACCAGTCTTTCTCTATAAAAGCTTCAAACCCAGGCTCCATTTTAAACATTTGTTTTTGCTGGCAATGGTGTGCTGTGTGCTTGCCTGGAACTCTCTATCTTGTATGGAACTAAACCTTCAAGTTGATGAACTGGATTCAAACCTCTTATCTGTTGAGGTAAGATTTTTATTTTAATATTTTCAAACTTTGATTGAAGCATACTCATTTAATAATTAAATAACTTAATTAATACATTATTATTTTCTCTCACAGGAAATTGTATCTGAAATACAAAATGAAAATACTGCTTTTGCTACAACTTGGAGCGAAATTGTTGACTTGGTTGAAGACCTTGTGAGCGACCAAGACCTACAGAACGAGCAAGACCTTGAGTGGGATGACTTTGGTGTTCCTTGGAACTCTCTGTCTTGTATGGAACTAAACCTTCAAGTTGATGAACTGGATTCAAACCTCTTATCTGTTGAGGTAAGATTTTTATTTTCCTATTTTCAAACTTTGATTGAAGCATACTCATTTAATAATTAAATAACTTAATTAATACATTATTATTTTCTCTCACAGGAAATTGTATCTGAAATACAAAATGAAAATACTGCTTTTGCTACAACTTGGAGCGAAATTGTTGACTTGGTTGAAGACCTTGTGAGCGACCAAGACCTTGAGTGGGATGACTTTGGTGTTCCTTGGAACTCTCTGTCTTGTATGGAACTAAACCTTCAAGTTGATGAACTGGATTCAAACCTCTTATCTGTTGAGGTAAGATTTTTATTTTCCTATTTTCAAACTTTGATTGAAGCATACTCATTTAATAATTAAATAACTTAATTAATACATTATTATTTTCTCTCACAGGAAATTGTGTCTGAAATACGAAATGAAAATACTGCTTTTGCTACAACTTGGGGCGAAATTGTTGGCTTGGTTGAAGACCTTATGAGCGACCAAGACCCACAGAACGAGTTCGTCCTTGATGACCCAACCAAAGAGTTATACCTTGGAGACCAGCAAAATCCTGAAAAAGAGTTTTACAGCAATAGTACTCATTGTGAGTTATCAAGACAATACCCACTGAACAAGTTATACGTTGATGAGCCAGAATACAAGTTTTACCTTGGAGACTCACAAATTTTGAAAAAATCAGTAAATGAGTTCTGCCTTGATGGTTTAAATAACTACCTTGGAGACTCAGGAAAAGGGTTCTGCCAAGATGGTTCTAAATATGGGAACTACCTTGGAGACTCACAAATTTTGAAAAAATCAGTAAATGAGTTCTGCCTTGATGGTTTAAATAACTACCTTGGAGACTTGGAAAGTTGGGTTTATTTTGAAGACTTGAAATGCTACCACTCTTTGGGATTTAAACCTATCAAGAAAGTTCTTACTCCCTCTTTCTATGTTATCAAACCTGAAAGCCTTAAAAGACAGAATTGGAAGAAGAGAAAAAAAAAAAAAACGTAAAAAAAAAAAAAAAAAAATATATATATATATATATATATATATATATATATATATATATATATATATATATATATATATATATATATATATATATATATATGTGGAAATCTCATTTTGAAAAAGACATTGTGTTGGGTGAGGATTGAGTTGGGGTTGAGATTTTGAATGTGAGGGTTGGGGTTGAGATTTTGAATGTGAGGGTTGGGACACACACACACACACATACACATCAACAAACAAAAGTTAAGCCTTGACTATTCAGTTGAGGATTCTGTGTTTGGGGTTCACAGATCTAAGAACGTCCACCCCTTGACACACATTATATACTGTTATACACCACGGACTTGGCCCTCGAGTGTCCACAACGGTGTATAGTAGGAGGGAGTGAAGCGCCAACCTATTGCTCCCATTGCACACACACACACACACACACACACACAAACAAAAGTTAAACCTTGACTATTCAGTTGAGGATTCTGTGTTTGGGGTTCACAGATCTAAGAACGTCCCCCTTGACACACATTATATACTGTAATACACCTCGGACTTGTCCCTCTAGTGTCCACAAAGGTGTATTATCTGCTTAGTTTTGTCTTTTGTAATTCCTGTGAATAAAATGAACCTAAAATCTCTTGCCCTTCCAAATCATATATTTTATAAGTCCAAGGAACCGTATCTATTACATCAACAATTTTAAAAAGTTCTTTCGTCCATCGTTCAGTAAAACCCTTTTCAAAATGAGATTTCCACCTATATATTCTTACGATATCACCAACTTTGAACTTAGGTTTTCTGACATTAATCTCTTTTTCATATTTTAATTTTGTAAATGTTTCTGATGGTTTCATATTTGTTGACGTGTGAATCGTGTCATTATACTTATCCACAATATCCTGAATAAAAGATGACCATTGTTGTGAACCGAGTTGTGTGAATTTTTTATATAGTCTCTCTTTAAGGTACGATTAAAACGTTCAACAACAACTGCCTTCCCTTCATTAAAGGTACTGTATAATGTAATACTGTTATTTTTTAGAAAATTCATAAATGTCTTGTTATAAAACTCTCTACCCTCATCAGTCCACAATTTTTTAGGTTTTCTCTTACTTTTATTAAATATCTGTTGAAAAGCTAACATAAGAGTATTACCTGTTTTGTTTTTTAAAGGGACAACCCACGCATATCTACTCCTCAAATCAATAACGGTTAAAGCATACTTGTACCCCTTTATCATTATTGAGTCCAATCAAATCAGCAGACCAGATATAATCAACTTCCTTGGAATAAACATTCCTTCTCTGAAACTTTGTGAATATTGGTTTATGTAATACATCAGCTAATAGCTCTTCAGACTTAATGGGATCATAAGAGCCTATAAGTATTATGAATTTCCAAGTCCAAGTTTCAATTTAGCACTAATCATCTTCTTCACGATGAACCTATCAACTTTTTCTCTCAAGGTTGGATTTTGTATCAGAGACAAATTATACAACATTTCTCTATCGGCTTCATGCTTTTCTTCCAACGTTGTGGTATTCCCATAATCAATATCGTGTCTCATGCACACTTCATCAACTCTATTGATTGGTTTACTCCAGGATTTAGGATTGTCTGCCTCATCTAATCTTTTATCCAAGTTTGTGCCTGGACCACAGAAAGAATACCCTGGAAGATGTAATTCCCCTGGTATTCCAGTAGTTGTAAATTTACTTCCTGATAAAAACTTTTGTATATCTCCTCCGAGTTTGTGTTTGGAGATAAATTGATTTTTTTTGAACCACACACCGAACATATACCTTTTTGTATAACCCTGTTATTTTTACTTTTAATATATGAAATATTTTTCGTATTAGTTTTCTTTTTACATTTGAGACAATAACTCATTTATTTATGAGAAAAATTCCTGCAGAGTGCAAAAACCTTTTTAGTTTCCAACATGCACATTTGAATCTTAATTTTTAAAACATAAAGAATCCTTAGAAATGCCTTCACTCTCTCCTCCATTTATTTAAGAAAAAAAAAATGAAAAACTTGAATTAAAATGAATAGCTTGACGATGCCAATAGTTTTGTCGAAAGTATTGCAAATAGACTTGTTAATTCTTTGTATTCCTCCTCGGTGGGTTGAGTTATTTTCTGTAATACCTCTATTCTTTTTTGAATCTCACTGGTTTCCATGCTATAATATTTATTTATTCTCTCTCTTTCCTCCCTCTCTCTCTTCTCCTTTTCCTCCTTCTCCTTTTCCTCCTCTTCCCTCTCTTCTTCAACTCCTTCCTCATCCCTTACTATCCTTGAATCGTTTACACCCCATAGAATATTATACATATATTCATCAGGATTTCTTGTTATTCCTGTATCTAAAATAATTTTTTTTACAACAGGAAACCAATAAAATTTCTTTTGAATTTCTAAAAGAGCCTTACCTTTTCTTAACTTTATAATTTTTTCATTATTTAACATTCTAATTAAATCTAAAGTTGTCGGTTTATCAACATCAGCATAATGCCAATCTTTTATTGAAAATACCCCATTCTTATGTTGCAGAACATATTTATTAAAATACCGAATACCCTTTTCTTGAAGGTATGCTTGGACACAGAAATGATAATTTTCTTGAAGCCTTCTTGCTGTCATTTATGTATTAGAAATATATGTTAGAATAATATTATGGCACGAAACACCTCCCCATCTTCCCATAGTTAAATCATTTTGTATTTCCTTACTTATTATATATAATCCTGTTTTTTCTGTTTTCATGAGATAAACAAGGGCAAAACCATTATTATATTTACCCTTATTAAATTCTTTTATTTGTTGTTTACTAATCGTGGCTCCACAAAACTCATTCTCGATACCAAGTGGATAATATTCTTCCTTACGAGACTGATTTAATTGTTCCAGGTCTTCGAGGTTAATTTTAAATGACCAATTATACCCTAAATTATTCATATCATACCCCCATTTTTCTATTCTCATACAAACGATACGCCCTTCTTTATAAAAATTTATTTTAATTCGAACTGTGAATTCTGTATGACCTGGTGATAATATCAACACTTCTGTATCTTTGGAATACACAGCCATTTTATTTAAGTATATATATTGTGATAAATCGCTTAATCTCACCAAGTCATTCGCGTCAGTCGGGCTTGGATAATTTTTTAATTTATAAGCATTTTTCATGTTAATATTTTTGTTTATATTATATTTATGTCGTTCAGCCTGTGCCTTTGTATAATAATTTGATAAATCAATATCCAGTTCTTGAGATACACCAAAGATAGAACCATCTTTACCAACATAAGTCATTTATATTAGATTAAAAATAATATCATAAAATTTTTTATTTTTGTTGAGTTGAAATAACACATATAGACATAATTGACCACAACACTTGGAATTTAATTCTTGGACTTGAAATGTTTGATAAACACCATTCTGTAAGAATTTTATGACTTCAACAGGTGGTGGAAGACCAAAACTATCAAAATAATATTTGTCTTGACTATTAAAAATACAAACCCAATGAGTACCGTTCCCATCATTATCTTCTAAGTTCATAATAATATTCTTTGTATGTTTCGGCACATTTGTTAATTCATCTCTCATACAAATAACCACATTATGAATTTTTAATTTCTTACAATATTTGGCAGGTTGTAAATTTGATGTTGTATTCTTTCCAAATTCTTTCAACCACTCATCAATGCTCATTTATTTATTAGAAAGATATAATCCATTACCTCTTTTTGTTAATTTTACACCTGCTTGTGCTATAGAAGAAAGCATATCTCCAACTAACAATCTCGCTTTATCAGGCAGACCTTCAAGTTTTTCAGCAAAATCTACAATTACACCACTTCCACTAATTTGTTTCTCCAACTCTTTGTTATGTCTTTCCAATTCTTTTTGAGCCTGGAGTTGAGCCTTCCTTTCGTTGGCAGTTTTCACCGCTGTTGAAATACCACCCGTCAATGCTCCAACCGCACTTAAACCAGCAAATAAAGGAATTAGAAATGGGAGAAATCCTCCACTCGTCTCTCTTATTGAATATTTTTTTAACATTGGTTTTGTCATTTTAATTTTAAGTGAGCCAGTGTCATTCAAGATTTTAACCTGTTCTCTTGTGAGCAAAACATCAATTCTTACTGCTCCTTTTCTCTGAATTGTATTAACGTTAATCGTACAAGGCTTTTGATTTTGAACACAAGATGATAGTTTATGAAGATTGATTTGATTAACATATACCCCAGTTGGTACTTTGCCACTCATTTATTTAACAAAAAATTATGTGAGACTAATCATCACACCATTATCTGTATTAATCTGCAATTCTGTTTCTTCCAAAAGCAAACAATATGTATCAACTTCTTCACTCTCTCCTCTTTCAATGTATAGGGAAGTATCCACTCGATTAGACTTTATAGTTTCCTTTTGAGCGCTCAGGTCAAACGCATAGATTGTATACAAACTTTTAAATGCTGTCATATCTAAAATAGGTTCTTTATTTCCATTACTTTCACACACCTTTTGGTAAGACTTGTATGCTTCAGCAAAATCATTTTTTCCCAATTAATTTCCAATCTATCTCGTGGATAAAATGTTCCATCTAGAGAAACGCGAAGTTGTTTCACCTTAGCATTATCACTCAATGCATTATTCTTATCAGTCGCAGTATCACCATCTGGCTTTTTAAAAATCATCCACAGATATCGTGGCTTTCCTTCCAGAACACCCAAATTCCACGTGTAAGTAGTTTGATAGAGTTTAACGTGTTGACATCTTCTTTTGAGGTATGATACACTGAGTGGTTTCTTTGAGTTAAGTCTTCGATTCAACATCTCTTCTGTTTTAAGATTAGGAGTATATTCACTGATATACCAACTCATCTCCTCAATTACAAATTTATTCTGTTCACCAAAAGCACTACCAACACCAAAAAGCAATCTATTTTCATTATCATTCCTTTGTAGTTGAAATCTAATTTTAAGACCATACAGAACTTTATCATAATCACAAAATCCAAATATACCTTTAAGAGGAACTGCCACAGTAAAACTATTTTCTGCTTTTGTATCATCATTATACATTCCTTTCCTTTGAATATATCCAGGGTCTGTGTTTGTTCCCGTTGACATATCAGGAATAAAACCTTCGACAGACCCCTTTCCCATTCTATCACTGAATGTATAGAGTGTAAATTTCATCATTTCAGATACAGCAGAGACATAATCAACCGCTTCAACTTCTTGTGTTCCAATATACAATCGCACACTATCAAACATTTTCCAGAAGAAATCATTTACAAGTGTAGCGTTTGTGTTCTTCCCAGCCTTAGTAAATTCAAATTTACACAACAAGAAACTTTCGGATAGATTCAAATAGGTTTGTTGATTATTTATTTCAAAACTTTTTGTACCATTCGTATTCCAGTCTGTTCCAGTTATTGCATTTACCTTGAAGTAATCTTCTTTTTTAGTGGAGTTTGAGATAATAATAGTATCATCCAAATCATAGATACTATCAATTGCTTCCATACTTGTATTTATTTAGGAAAAAAGATGTTAAAACTTTTGAAACCCTGATCCAAGTATTTGAATTATTTTCTGTCGTTCTTGGGGGGACAACTGAGTTTTACCTTTCTTAATTTCTTTCATTGCTTGTAATTTATGAGATTCCTTCTGAGCATCTTTTATACTCTTTACAGCACCTGCTACATTTCCCACAGCAGAAGCAGTTGAACCAATTAGGTCTTTATGTTTAAGAATAGTTGAACCAATACCCATGAGAGTATCAATTATCCCATCTCCTCTAAATTGATGTCCGACACCCCTTTGTCTCTTAGGTTTATAGTATCCTCTACCAAGATACATACCTTCACCCTTGTAGTACGGGGAAAGGAACATCCCATCCCCTGTAATTATTTTATATTTTCCCAACTCGTGTTTCCTCACAATAACCATCGTATTTATTTATTGGAAAACTTCACGTAGGTGAATTCTGATGGATATAACTTCTCCATTAAAAGAAATCACCACGATTATCTTGGTCGGTTATCCTAAAATTTACTCTGTGTATGGTTTTTCCTGACACAGGTAGATAAACCAAATTTTTAGGTTCCATATTGAATTTATAACCAATTGGGGTTGAGTATGCGCTGAATGAAAATATTGTATTTGTTTTTTTTCCATCATTATAAGCACCATCAATCAAATCACAGTGAATTAACACCGAATTTATTCCTGAGGATATTTGAATGACATTATCACTGTAAAACGTCCCATTAGTTTCAATCTTTTTTGAGGAGAAACCCAATAACTCTCTAAATGAATTATCAATTGTGAAATCAACCTTGTAGTTATTTTTAACTTTAATCGTTGATTTTGAAGTATGTTTTTGAATGTTTATAACAATATTTTTTGGTTCATCACCCTGTTCTTTCATAAGACGAGCAATTTCGGAAGATATTTGAGAAATCTCGTATGCTCCGGTGAGACTGTTATCGTTTTGTATCCACTTCCCGGATTATAACTAAACTTGTCATTTTTCTCGGTTATATTAAATAAGGTATTATAAGTTTCCATGGACAATAAAGATGCCTCATATTCTTTTGTTGTGTCAAGTTGTAGTGGGTATGGGAATGAAGATGTGTGGTCGCTTGTTGTGAAATTAAAACTCAGGATTGTGCTTCTCATCTTATTTAATATGAGATAAAATGTCTTTACATTGAGATTTATTAATTATTTTCATGTTCATCAACTGGTCTAAAATGGCTGATGCTTCATTAAAACAATTGTTATTTCCAGCCTTCTTACTGCCTAACAACAATAACAGTCTATTAACTAATTGCGATGGGTCATTTGGAAGAAAACTAATACCTGAACCAAGGATACTTAAAGCCTGAATAATGTGTTTCTCCTTCTCATTCTTCCTACTTTTACCAGAAAGAATAACCTTATAATTTAGAGTGTTCAGCAAATCAATATATACTCTATCATCATTATTTTCCATATCCAATGGTTTATCAATATACTTTGATTCATCCCTCACAGTTGAACCTTGTCTTCCATCTTTTGTGAGAAGAAACATTAATCTTGGAGTTAGTTTAAAAGGGAGTTGAGCAGAACTTAAGAACCTTAATTCATCATTAAATATCAATACCTTTTCTTGAACAAGATGAAATATTGCTGGTTGTTCTGTTGGAATGAGTCCTGCTTTGGTTTTTGAATCCGCTGAATATTCATTGTTTTGAACAGCATTCACAATATAATCAGGGGGTTGATTAATCTCTTCCAGTTGTTGAAATAAACCTTCATCATCATATTCTAATTCTCCTAAATGCTCTAATTCTTCCTCCGTCATTTGACTGAAATCTTTTAACATTTGAAGCTTTCTGGGAGTATATTCTACTGTGGGAACTGTGGAAACATCTTTCATTTTTCTTGGGAAGTTTTTAAAAGTGGTTTAAAAAATTTCTCTTGTTTTCTTTCAAATGCTTCTTCGCCCGTTAGTTTCTGTCTGCGTTTCTTCTTTATGTCTTCCTGTTGTTTTACAACTTTTGAAACCAACTCTTGATGTTCCTTAAATCTTCTTGCTCTTTCTTTTGTATCCATTTATTTATTGTAAAATATCATTTAATGAATTGTAAAGATTAACAGGGAAATTTTCCTTTTCTTCATCATTCAAGTAGATGTGTTCAAATAAATCCTTTTCTTTAAATATTTCATCAAATTCTTTATTAACATTAATGCGAGTTGTAATTTCTTCTTCACTAATCCTTGCATCTCTGCTTTTCATACGTTTGCGTTGAGTTTCTTCATCAACATCAAAACCGAATGATAAAATCTTCACCCCGCTCAGATATTTAATAATTTGTCTCGTTCCTTCTGGATTAGTTTCTAATATCCCAACACCACCAGATTTTAGTTTCCTTAACTCACTCTTACAATGTGAATATTTTGTTGTACCAAGAGAAACCTCAAATATTTGTCCTTCATTCCTCAATCGCATATGTTCCTCCACTGAAATATAGTGATAATCTTCACCTTTTATTTCTCCAGGTCTTATTGCTCTAGTTGTTGTTGATACAATGCATATCACGGGGTGTTTTTTAAGTAAATTTACAATATTCTCATTTGTACTACACAAGAACCTTGATTTATGAAAGTTTTTTCCAGAAGCAGATTTACCCACAAGATTTATAATAATAGTTGTCATTTATATATGTAATTGTTTATAAAACAAAAAATATATCCCTTAATATCTCATCTTGTTTCACAACAATATATTTATATTTTTCAGTCGTGTGCTTCATGTAATCCTCAAATTTCTTTTTACTACATAATGTAGAACAATTATCTCTCCAAAAATTATTGATATCTATTGAATTTAACTTGAATAAAATAAAAGTATTAGCATTGTTTCTGATGGAACGACGAGGAAGTTGAAAGTACGATTGACTAAGATAAATACAATTACAAGAAGAATGTCTCCCTCTTGTGTAGTAGCTGTCCATTACCGTTTGGTTTCTCTCATTAACACAATCATCAAAGATAACGAGGTTCTTTTTGATTTATCCAAATCTTGGGGAGACGGTATATCATCCGTATTATCACTAAGAATACAAGTTATAGGATTTGATTTCTTTTTACATCTCTGTGTATCACAAAATAGTTGAATTATATCTTCAATGTTATAATCATTTAGGTTTTTTTGACGTTTAAATAAACCGATTATATCTTCTTTTTGAAGACCAGCATTAAAACCTTGTGAGAGTAGTTGATACTCTGGTTGAAAACTCGACTTTGTGAAAATTATTAAATTATCATAATCTAAAAAGTTGGGAGTGAGGAGCATTTTTAAAAGTAAGCAGGTTTTTCCACATCCACTTGAACCAACTATGAGACATCTTAATGAATTTGGGAGATTTTTATGGTTGTTAAATTTTATCTTATTTTCCCAAATAGGTAAAAAATCATTCATTTATATATTTGAAAAACAGGTTATTTAATTTATTATTGGCTTTTTTAGAAACTCTATATTTTATCCTAAGTTCAGGTTTAATTTCAAGATAATCCATTATTTTATTTATACAATATCTTGTGTTGATATTTCCCTGAAAATTACATCCATGAATAATATACAACAACAATCCTTTGAACATTTCTCTTATATGTTCAGTTTCTTCCCTTGTAAGGAAAGGTGTGTTATCATCCTCATACTTTACATTCATTTCTCTAATCAATCTTGTAAAGTAATTCATTTTTGGTGTAAATCTAAAAGAATTATTTTCCTTTTTATATTTTTTATTATCATTAATTAGAAGATAATCACAGAATATACATTGTTTATAGGCTTTTGACTCTGTGTTTAATCCCCGTCTTTCACACGCAGGACAATTCTCAAATTTGTCATATGGAGAATCAGGAAAGTCGAGCATATTTATAAAGTAAAACTTTACTTAAACTGAAATTCATCTATACTTTCAGTTGTAAATTACCATCGATATCGATATACTTTTTTTCATTATCAGATTCAACGACAACATTTTTTATATTAAAGGTAATTTTAAAATTATCGTTAACTACTATTGAACGAAATGTCATTTCACCTGATATATTAACATCCTTTATTTCATCAGGATTTACATCTTTAGGGTTGTTGAAAAAAACTACAAATTTCTCCTTGCATATTACAGATGGTCTTATCTTTTCTTTCTAAAGCTTCATCCATAAGGTTTTTGTTCTTTGATACTTTTTCTTGTTTCATTGCTTTTTCTAGTTTTGAATATATTACTAGAAGGAGAGGAGAAACTTTTGTTAGAGATACTTTAATTGATGTTCTACCAGGTATACTAAAAGCCCTTCCACTGAAGGAAATTGAAGAACTCATATTATTTACCATAATAGTTTTTATCCAATAGTTGTTATATTTATCTTTGTTCAATTTTACATCCTTGACATATTTCTCAGTATCTTTAACAGATGAAGAGATTGATTGAAACTTGTCTTTTGTGTCTTGAAACATTGTATTTATTAAGTGAAAAAGTTGGAGGATAAAATGTTTTTAAGCACAGATTCACCTATAAATTAAACGAAATTTTCATCAAGAAAATTTTAGTTTAAGCAAAGTTTTATTCTATAAATATGGTGAATACAACGTACTGCGATGTTTGTAATCACGAATATAAACATTATAGAAAACACCTCCGAACCAACAAACACACATTTAATCTATTTCATCAA
>NW_028222814.1:0-25000 GCF_056783735.1 Eptatretus burgeri | reverse complement strand
TACATATATTCATCAGGATTTCTTGTTATTCCTGTATCCAAAATAATTTTTTTTACAACAGGAAACCAATAAAATTTCTTTTGAATTTCTAAAAGAGCCTTACCTTTTCTTAACCTTATAATTTTTTCATTATTTAACATTCTAATTAAATCTAAAGTTTTCGGTTTATCAACATCAGCATAATGCCAATCTTTTATTGAAAATACCTCATTCTTATGTTGTAGAACATATTTATTAAAATACCGAATACCCTTTTCTTGAAGGTATGCTTGGACACAGAAATGATAATTTTCTTGAAGCCTTCTTGCTGTCATTTATGTATTAGAAATATATGTTAGAATAATATTATGGCACGAAACACCTCCCCATCTTCCCATAGTTATATCATTTTGTATTTCCTTACTTATTATATATAATCCTGTTTTTTCTGTTTTCATGAGATAAACAAGGGCAAAACCATTATTATATTTACCCTTATTAAATTCTTTTATTTGTTGTTTACTAATCGTGGCTCCACAAAACTCATTCTCGATACCAAGTGGATAATATTCTTCCTTACGAGACTGATTTAATTGTTCCAGGTCTTCGAGGTTAATTTTAAATGACCAATTATACCCTAAATCATTCATATCATACCCCCATTGTTCTATTCTCATACAAACGATACGCCCTTCTTTATAAAAATTTATTTTAATTCGAACTGTGAATTCTGTATGACCTGGAGATAATATCAACACTTCTGTATCTTTGGAATACACAGCCGTTTTATTTAAGTATATATATTGTGATAAATCGTTTAATCTCACCAAGTCATTCGCGTCAGTCGGGCTTGGATAATTTTTTAATTTATAAGCATTTTTCATGTTAATATTTTTGTTTATATTATATTTATGTCGTTCAGCCTGTGCCTTTGTATAATAATTTGATAAATCAATATCCAGTTCTTGAGATACACCAAAGATAGAACCATCTTTACCAACATAAGTCATTTATATTAGATTAAAAATAATATCATAAAATTTTTTATTTTTGTTGAGTTGAAATAACACATATAGACATAATTGACCACAACACTTGGAATTTAATTCTTGGACTTGAAATGTTTGATAAACACCATTCTGTAAGAATTTTATGACTTCAACAGGTGGTGGAAGACCAAAACTATCAAAATAATATTTGTCTTGACTATTAAAAATACAAACCCAATGAGAACCGTTCCCATTATTATCTTCTAAGTTCATAATAATATTCTTTGTATGTTTCGGCACATTTGTTAATTCATCTCTCATACAAATAACCACATTATAAATTTTTAATTTCTTACAATATTTGGCAAGTTGTAAATTTGATGTTGTATTCTTTCCAAATTCTTTCAACCACTCATCAATGCTCATTTATTTATTAGAAAGATATAATCCATTACCTCTTTTCGTTAATTTTACACCTGCTTGTGCTATAGAAGAAAGCATATCTCCAACTAACAATCTCGCTTTATCAGGCAGACCTTCAAGTTTTTCAGCAAAATCTACAATTACACCACTTCCACTAATTTGTTTCTCCAACTCTTTGTTATGTCTTTCCAATTCTTTTTGAGCCTGGAGTTGAGCCTTCCTTTCGTTGGCAGTTTTGACCGCTGTTGAAATACCACCCGTCAATGCTCCAACCGCACTTAAACCAGCAAATAAAGGAATTAGAAATGGGAGAAATCCTCCACTCGTCTCTCTTATTGAATATTTTTTCAACATTGGTTTTGTCATTTTAATTTTAAGTGAGCCAGTGTCATTCAAGATTTTAACCTGTTCTCTTGTGAGCAAAACATCAATTCTTACTGCTCCTTTTCTCTGAATTGTATTAACGTTAATCGTACAAGGCTTTTGATTTTGAACACAAGATGATAGTTTATGAAGATTGATTTGATTAACATATACCCCAGTTGGTACTTTGCCACTCATTTATTTAACAAAAAATTATGTGAGACTAATCATCACACCATTATCTGTATTAATCTGCAATTCTGTTTCTTCCAAAAGCAAACAATATGTATCAACTTCTTCACTCTCTCCTCTTTCAATGTATAGGGAAGTATCCACTCGATTAGACTTTATAGTTTCCTTTTGAGCGCTCAGGTCAAACGCATAGATTGTATACAAACTTTTAAATGCTGTCATATCCAAAATAGGTTCTTTATTTCCATTACTTTCACACACCTTTTGGTAAGACTTGTATGCTTCAGCAAAATCATTTTTCCCAATTAATTTCCAATCTATCTCGTGGATAAAATGTTCCATCTAGAGAAACGCGAAGTTGTTTCACCTTAGCATTATCACTCAATGCATTATTCTTATCAGTCGCAGTATCACCATCTGGCTTTTTAAAAATCATCCACAGATATCGTGGCATTCCTTCCAGAACACCCAAATTCCACGTGTAAGTAGTTTGATTGAGTTTAACGTGTTGACATCTTCTTTTGAGGTATGATACACTGAGTGGTTTCTTTGAGTTAAGTCTTCGATTCAACATCTCTTCTGTTTTAAGATTAGGAGTATATTCACTGATATACCAACTCATCTCCTCAATTACAAATTTATTCTGTTCACCAAAAGCACTACCAACACCAAAAAGCAATCTATTTTCATTATCATTCCTTTGTAGTTGAAATCTAATTTTAAGACCATACAGAACTTTATCATAATCACAAAATCCAAATATACCTTTAAGAGGAACTGCCACAGTAAAACTATTTTCTGCTTTTGTATCATCATTATACATTCCTTTCCTTTGAATATATCCAGGGTCTGTGTTTGTTCCCGTTGACATATCAGGAATAAAACCTTCGACAGACCCCTTTCCCATTCTATCACTGAATGTATAGAGTGTAAATTTCATCATTTCAGATACAGCAGAGACATAATCAACCGCTTCAACTTCTTGTGTTCCAATATACAATCGCACACTATCAAACATTTTCCAGAAGAAATCATTTACAAGTGTAGCGTTTGTGTTATTCCCAGCCTTAGTGAATTTAAATTTAAACAACAAGAAACTTTCGGAGAGATTCAAATAGGTTTGTTGATTATTTATTTCAAAACTTTTTGTACCATTTGTATTCCAGTCTGTTCCAGTTATTGCATTTACCTTGAAGTAATCTTCTTTTTTAGTGGAGTTTGAGATAATAATAGTATCATCCAAATCATAGATACTATCAATTGCTTCCATACTTGTATTTATTTAGGAAAAAGATGTTAAAACTTTTGAAACCCTGTTCCAAGTATTTGAATTATTTTCTGTCGTTCTTGGGGGGACAACTGAGTTTTACCTTTCTTAATTTCTTTTATTGCTTGTAATTTATGAGATTCCTTCTGAGCATCTTTTATACTCTTTACAGCACCTGCTACATTTCCCACAGCAGAAGCAGTTGAACCAATTAGGTCTTTATGTTTAAGAATAGTTGAACCAATACCCATGAGAGTATCAATTATCCCATCTCCTCTAAATTGATGTCCGACACCCCTTTGTCTCTTAGGTTTATAGTATCCTCTACCAAGATACATACCTTCACCCTTGTAGTACGGGGAAAGGAACATCCCATCCCCTGTAATTATTTTATATTTTCCCAACTCGTGTTTCCTCACAATAACCATCGTATTTATTTATTGAAAAACTTCACGTAGGTGAATTCTGATGGATATAACTTCTCCATTAAAAGAAATCACACGATTATCTTGGTCGGTTATCCTAAAATTTACTCTGTGTATGGTTTTTCCTGACACAGGTAGATAAACCAAATTTTTAGGTTCCATATTGAATTTATAACCAATTGGGGTTGAGTATGCGCTGAATGAAAATATTGTATTTGTTTTTTCCATCATTATAAGCACCATCAATCAAATCACAGTGAATTAACACCGAATTTATTCCTGAGGATATTTGAATGACATTATCACTGTAAAACGTCCCATTAGTTTCAATCTTTTTTGAGGAGAAACCCAATAACTCTCTAAATGAATTATCAATTGTGAAATCAACCTTGTAGTTATTTTTAACTTTAATCGTTGATTTTGAAGTATGTTTTTGAATGTTTATAACAATATTTTTTGGTTCATCACCCTGTTCTTTCATAAGACGAGCAATTTCGGAAGATATTTGAGAAATCTCGTATGCTCCGGTGAGACTGTTATCGTTTTGTATCCACTTCCCGGATTATAACTAAACTTGTCATTTTTCTCGGTTATATTAAATAAGGTATTATAAGTTTCCATGGACAATAAAGATGCCTCATATTCTTTTGTTGTGTCAAGTTGTAGTGGGTATGGGAATGAAGATGTGTGGTCGCTTGTTGTGAAATTAAAACTCAGGATTGTGCTTCTCATCTTATTTAATATGAGATAAAATGTCTTTATATTGAGATTTATTAATTATTTTCATGTTCATCAACTGGTCTAAAATGGCTGATGCTTCATTAAAACAATTGTTATTTCCAGCCTTCTTACTGCCTAAC
This sequence comes from Eptatretus burgeri, assembly GCF_056783735.1. Taxonomy (NCBI): domain Eukaryota; kingdom Metazoa; phylum Chordata; class Myxini; order Myxiniformes; family Myxinidae; genus Eptatretus; species Eptatretus burgeri. Next base: position 20,502 of record NW_028222814.1, on the reverse strand, counting down.
AACAATAACAGTCTATTAACTAATTGCGATGGGTCATTTGGAAGAAAACTAATACCTGAACCAAGGATACTTAAAGCCTGAATAATGTGTTTCTCCTTCTCATTCTTCCTACTTTTACCAGAAAGAATAACCTTATAATTTAGAGTGTTCAGCAAATCAATATATACTCTATCATCATTATTTTCCATATCCAATGGTTTATCAATATACTTTGATTCATCCCTCACAGTTGAACCTTGTCTTCCATCTTTTGTGAGAAGAAACATTAATCTCGGAGTTAGTTTAACAGGGGGTTGAGCAGAACTTAAGAACCTTAATTCATCATTAAATATCAATACCTTTTCTTGAACAAGATGAAATATTGCTGGTTGTTCTGTTGGAATGAGTCCTGCTTTGGTTTTTGAATCCGCTGAATATTCATTGTTTTGAACAGCATTCACAATATAATCAGGGGGTTGATTAATCTCTTCCAGTTGTTGAAATAAACCTTCATCATATTCTAATTCTCCAATATGCTCTAATTCTTCCTCCGTCATTTGACTGAAATCTTTTAACATTTGGAGCTTTCTGGGAGTATATTCTACTGTGGGAACTGTGGAAACATCTTTCATTTTTTCTTGGGAAGTTTTTAAAAGTGGTTTAAAAAATTTCTCTTGTTTTCTTTCAAATACTTCTTTGCCCGTTAGTTTCTGTCTGCGTTTCTTCTTTATGTCTTCCTGTTGTTTTACAACTTTTGAAACCAACTCTTGATGTTCCTTAAATCTTCTTGCTCTTTCTTTTGTATCCATTTATTTATTGTAAAATATCATTTAATGAATTGTAAAGATTAACAGGGAAATTTTCCTTTTCTTCATCATTCAAGTAGATGTGTTCAAATAAATCATTTTCTTTAAATATTTCATCAAATTCTTTATTAACATTAATGCGAGTTGTAATTTCTTCTTCACTAATCCTTGCATCTCTGCTTTTCATACGTTTGCGTTGAGTTTCTTCATCAACATCAAAACCGAATGATAAAATCTTCACCCCGCTCAGATATTTAATAATTTGTCTCGTTCCTTCTGGATTAGTTTCTAATATCCCAACACCACCAGATTTTAGTTTCCTTAACTCACACTTACAATGTGAATATTTTGTTGTACCAAGAGAAACCTCCTCAAATATTTGTCCTTCATTCCTCAATCGCATATGTTCCTCCACTGAAATATAGTGATAATCTTCACCTTTTATTTCTCCAGGTCTTATTGCTCTAGTTGTTGTTGATACAATGCGTATCACGGGGTGTTTTTTAAGTAAATTTACAATATTCTCATTTGTACTACACAAGAACCTTGATTTATGAAAGTTTTTTCCAGAAGCAGATTTACCCACAAGATTTATAATAATAGTTGTCATTTATATATGTAATTGTTTATAAAACAAAAAATATATCCCTTAATATCTCATCTTGTTTCACAACAATATATTTATATTTTTCAGTCGTGTGCTTCATGTAATCCTCAAATTTCTTCTTACTACATAATGTAGAACAATTATCTCTCCAAACATTATTGATATCTATTGAATTTAACTTGAATAAAATAAAAGTATTAGCATTGTTTCTGATGGAACGACGAGGAAGTTGAAAGTACGATTGACTAAGATAAATACAATTACAAGAAGAATGTCTCCCTCTTGTGTAGTAGCTGTCCATTACCGTTTGGTTTCTCTCATTAACACAATCATCAAAGATAACGAGGTTCTTTTTTGATTTATCCAAATCTTGGGGAGACGGTAAATCATCCGTATTATCACTAAGAATACAAGTTATAAGATTTGATTTCTTTTTACATCTCTGTGTATCACAAAATAGTTGAATTATATCTTCAATGTTATAATCATTTAGGTTTTTTTGACGTTTAAATAAACCGATTATATCTTCTTTTTGAAGACCAGCATTAAAACCTTGTGAGAGTAGTTGATACTCTGGTTGAAAACTCGACTTTGTGAAAATTATTAAATTGTCATAATCTAAAAAGTTGGGAGTGAGGAGCATTTTTAAAAGTAAGCAGGTTTTTCCACATCCACTTGAACCAACTATGAGACATCTTAATGAATTTGGGAGATTTTTATGGTTGTTAAATTTTATCTTATTTTCCCAAATAGGTAAAAAATCATTCATTTATATATTTGAAAAACAGGTTATTTAATTTATTATTGGCTTTTTTAGAAACTCTATATTTTATCCTAAGTTCAGGTTTAATTTCAAGATAATCCATTATTTTATTTATACAATATCTTGTGTTGATATTTCCCTGAAAATTACATCCATGAATAATATACAACAACAATCCTTTGAACATTTCTCTTATACGTTCAGTTTCTTCCCTTGTAAGGAAAGGTGTGTTATCATCCTCATACTTTACATTCATTTCTCTAATCAATCTTGTAAAGTAATTCATTTTTGGTGTAAATCTAAAAGAATTATTTTCCTTTTTATATTTTTTATTATCATTAATTAGAAGATAATCACAGAATATACATTGTTTATAGGCTTTTGACTCTGTGTTTAATCCCCGTCTTTCACACGCAGGACAATTCTCAAATTTGTCATCTGGAGAATCAGGAAAGTCTAGCATATTTATAAAGTAAAACTTTACTTAAACTGAAATTCATCTATACTTTCAGTTGTATATTACCATCGATATCGATATACTTTTTTCATTATCAGATTCAACGACAACATTTTTTATATTAAAGGTAATTTTAAAATTATCGTTAACTACTATTGAACGAAATGTCATTTCACCTGATATATTAACATCCTTTATTTCATCAGGATTTACATCTTTAAGGTTGTTGAAAAAAATACAAATTTCTCCTTGCATATTACAGATGGTCTTATCTTTTCTTTCTAAAGCTTCATCCATAAGGTTTTTGTTCTTTGATACTTTTTCTTGTTTCATTGCTTTTTCTAGTTTTGAATATATTACTAGAAGGAGAGGAGAAACTTTTGTTAGAGATACTTTAATTGATGTTCTACCAGGTATACTAAAAGCCCTTCCACTGAAGGAAATTGAAGAACTCATATTATTTACCATAATAGTTTTTATCCAATAGTTGTTATATTTATCTTTGTTCAATTTTACATCCTTGACATATTTCTCAGTATCTTTAACAGATGAAGAGATTGATTGAAACTTGTCTTTTGTGTCTTGAAACATTGTATTTATTAAGTGAAAAAGTTGGAGGATAAAATGTTTTTAAGCACAGATTCACCTATAAATTAAACGAAATTTTCATCAAGAAAATTTTAGTTTAAGCAAAGTTTTATTCTATAAATATGGTGAATACAACGTACTGCGATGTTTGTAATCACGAATATAAACATTATAGAAAACACCTCCGAACCAACAAACACACATTTAATCTATTTCATCAAATATCTCCTCTTGAGTTGGAAAGAAAACATTGTGATATCTGTTCAAAGGATGTTTTGAAGAGTAGTTATAATCAACATCTTCAATCACAAAAACACAAGAAAAATGAGTTTAAAGTAAAGGGAGACTATTATATTAAAAACACTGATGGGGCATTTAAAGGGCATATAAAAATAAGGATTTTTCAATTTGGAGAACCCGGTCCATCATCAATAGCTGAATCAATTGAAATAGTGAAACCCGATGTTGAAAATTTTATTAAAAAGACATTAAAAGAAATGAAAACTTTAAAGTTTTATATGGGAGTGAAAATGAATATGAAAAGACAAGATGAAGAACATACTCCTTATATGAGAACAGGTCTTCATTTTATAACATCATTTCAAGATTTTTTGAATAGTGGGGTTTATGAAGAACTATCAAGACAAGAGGAGGATGTTGATAATACAGTGGTAGGAAGTGGATTCAATATTAAAAAAATCATCTTTTTAGATATACACATTCTAAAATCAAACCCTCTTAAAGCTTCTTCTTATATTGAATTACCAAAAGAAATAAAACGAAAGAAGGCAGTTGTTAATATTAAGAACAATGATAATAAATGTTTTCTCTGGTCTGTTCTTGCTCACTTTCATCCACCAAAATGTAATTCAGAAAGAGTAAAACAATATATGAAATATGAGAATACCTTGGACATTAAAGATTTTAAATTCCCAATGCCACTAACAGATATTCCTAAATTTGAGAAAAAGAATAATCTTTCTATTAATGTATATGGATTAACGGATACAAACAAAGTTCAAATATTAAAAATTTCAAACAACTATAAAAATGAAGAAACACACATTGACCTTTTATATTTTAGTGTTGGAAAGAATTCACATTACACATACATCAATAATTTATCAAGATTAATCTCTTCTCAGGTATTCAGAACAGCAAACAAAATATATCCTTGTAAGCGATGTCTTAATTCATTTCATACAAAAGAACGATTAGAACAACATTCAAAATATTGTAGTAATCATAAATCAGCTGTAATTACAATGCCTAAACCTGGTGAAAAGATTTATTTTGAAGATTATAATAAATCTATCATGCACCCATTTGTGATATACGCTGATTTTGAATGTATCCTTAAAAAGATAAATACTGCTTCTCCTAATCCAAAAGAACCATATACAAATAAATATCAAAAACATATTCCTTGTGGTTTCTGTTATTATATCAAATCATCTGTTGGAGAAAATATAACAAACTTGAACATTATCGTGGAAAAAATGCTTCACAAGAGTTTGTAAAACGATTAGAAAAGGATTGTATAAGACTCACTAAATTAATGAAAGAAACAAATGAACCGATGAAATTAACCAAAGAAGAAAAATTAGAATTTAGAATGAACAATATCTGTCATATTTGTGAGGGGAAATTAAGGAGTCTAAAGTTAGAGACCATTGTCATCTTACTGGTAAATATAGAGGTCCCGCTCATTCCTGTTGTAATCTTAATTATAAATTACCTTCTTTTATTCCAGTCTTTCTTCACAACAGCGCCAACTATGATACACATCTATTTATAAATGAACTTTCAAAAACACCAGGGAATATTTCTGCCATAACAAACACAAGTCAAAAGTATATTTCATTTTCAAAAATGATATTCACAAAACCTTTAACTCGTATTAGGTTTCTAGATTCTTACAAGTTTATGGGAACACCACTAGCCTACCTCGCATCAAATCTAAGCTCCACGGACTCTTTTCCAAATCTTAATTCATTCTTTCCAAAAGAGGAAATTCTCACTAAAGAGGAAATTCAGATTAAAGAGAGAATTCAAAGTAAAGAGGAAACTCTAATTAATGAAGAAATTCTAACTGAAGATGAAATTCTAATTATAAAGAAAATTCGAACTAAAGAGGAAATTCAGATTAAAGATGAAATTCTGATTAAAGAAGGAATTCTTACGAGAGAGGAAATTCAAACAAGGAATGAAATTCAAAGTAAAGAGAAAATTCTTACAAGTAAGGGAATTTATCCTTATGATTATATGGATTCATTTATGAGATTTAAAGAAACACAACTTCCTTCAAAAGAAAGTTTCTATAATAACCTTTATGAAGAAGAGATAAGTGATAAGGAATATAAACACGCACAAGAAATATGGAAAATATTTAAGATAAAGAACCTTGGAGAATATCATGATTTATATCTAAAAACAGATGTTTTATTGTTAGCTGATGTGTTTGAGGCTTTTAGAACACTCTGTCATAATAAAAATTGTTATGGATTAGACCCTGCCCACTATTTCACAGCTCCTGGTTTAGCTTGGAGTGCAATGTTGAAAATGACAAAACAAGATATAGATTTAATCAGTGATGTTGATATGCTTTTGATGATTGAGAAGTCCAAGAGAGGTGGAATATCACAAGTATGTTCAAAAAGATATGCGAAAGCAAATAATAAATATCTCCCAAATTATGATAGTGAAAAAGATAGTAATTATTTGATGTATTTTGATGCTAATAATTTGTATGGATGGGCAATGTCTCAATCTCTGCCTTATGGTAAATTAGAGTGGGTGAAAGAAAAGGATTATGAAAAGGCTTTGATGAATATTGTTATTTCTTCTCAAGAGGAATTGAATGACGAAGAAGAAGGTTATTATTTTGAAGTTGATTTGAGGTACCCGAGTGTTCTTCATAATAAGCATAAAGACCTTCCTTTTGCATGTGAGAAAGAAACCCCAAAGAAAGAATGGTTCAGTGATTATCATAAAAGTTTTAATATTAAAGGCAAATCAACAGAAAAGTTATTAACAACATTCTATGATAAAGAGGGATATGTTTTACATCAGAGAAGCTTAAAACAGTTTTTGAGAGAAGGATTGAGAGTAGCTAAAATTCATAGAGTTTTAAAATTTAAACAAAGTCCTTGGGTGAAAAAGTATATTCAATTCAATACAGATATGAGAGCAAATACAAAAGTAAAATTTGAAGGGGACTTTTATAAATTAATGAATAATGCTGTATTTGGAAAGACTATGGAAAATGTTAGAAACAGGCAAAACATTAGATTCGCAACATCTTGGAAAGAAGCTTCGAGATTGATAAATAAACCAAGTTTTGAGAGAGAAGAGGTTTTTTCAGAGAACTTTTCTGCAATTCATATGAAAAAGGAAAGTATTGTAATGGATAAACCAATTTATATTGGAACAGCAGTTCTTGATTTATCAAAGATATTGATGTATGATTATTTGTATAATGACTTAAAGAAAGAGTATGGTGAAAATGTTTCATTGTTGTATATGGATACTGATAGTTTTATCCTAGATATAAAAACTGATGATGTTTATGAAGATATGAAGAAAAATATTGGAGTATATGATACAAGTAATTTCAGCAAGAAGAGTGAGTTATTTTCCAAAAAGAATGAAAAGGTTATTGGTAAGTTTAAGGATGAGTTGGGTGGAAAAGTAATGAGTGAGTTTATTGGATTGAGAGCAAAGGCATATGCTTATAAGTATGGTGAACAGATTCATAAGAGGTTAAAGGGAATAAAGAAATATGTAATAAAGAAATCAATAACTTTTAGAAATTATTATAATTGTTTGATGAATAAGAAAGAAGAATATAGGAAAATGAATACAATAAGAAGTTATAAACATAACATATATAGTGAAGAAGTAAATAAAAAGGCATTAGGAGCCTTTGATGATAAGAGATTTATTTTAGATAATGGAATAGATTGTGTTCCATATGGATATTGTATGATAGAGTGTATAAAATAGATTATGTTTTAACGATGGGAAGATGGGTTAGGGTTTTTAAGGGCTACCGCCGCGTTTTTTCACAATATATAAATGGTTAAACCAAGTATTAATCAAACTAAAGAGTGGAGAAAATCTCAGTCTTGGTATATAAATGGAAAACATAATGAATGTGAAAAATATCAAATAAGTCTTATTGAAAAAATAACTAAAACAAAGGTAAATAAAACAAATAAGCGAATTAATTTAAAAACTAGTAAGTTAGAGGATGTAAAGAAAAAAATGAATATCCTTGAATGGACTGAAAACTTTGATGGTTATCAATTGAACAATGAAAAAACAATTTACTATAATCTCAAAATGATATGTGGCTCAGGAGGTGGCCAGATGAGAGCATTAAGAGAAGTTTATCATTTCGTAATGGCACAAAAGGGGTATCTTCAAAAATATAAAGATTCAAATGTTTTAAATAACATTTGAATAACTCCAGGTTAAAAGGGGAGACAAATAAATATACCTTGGGATAAAAAGGGGGGTTTATTTTTAGGGAAAAAAAATATGAATCGCTGAAAATCCCCCATTCATTTACATGGGGAAAAGTGAGCCAGAATCAGTATTCTTACCCTACTTATATATATACGTATATATATATATATATATATATATATATATATATATATATATATATATATATATATATATATATACATATATATATACATATACATATATATATATATATATATATATATACATATACATATATATATATACATATACATATATATACATATACATATATATATACATATACATATATATATACATACATATATATATATACATATATATATATACATATACATATATATACATATACATATATATATATATATATATACATATATATATACATATACATATATATATACATATACATATATATACATATATATATATATATATATATATATATATATATATACATATATATATATATATATATATATATATATATATATATATATATATATATATATATATATATATATATATATACATATATATATATATACATATATATATATATATATATATATATATATATATATATATATATATATATATACATATATATATATATATATATATATATATATATATATATATATATATATATATATATATATATATATATACATATATATATATATATATATATATATATATATATATATATATATATATATATATATATATATATATATATATATATATATATATATATACATATATATATATATATATATATATATATATATATATATATATATATATATATATATATATATATATATATATATATATATATATATATATATATATATATATATATATATATATATATATATATATATATATATATATATATATATATATATATATATATATATATATATATATATATATATATATATATATATATATATATATATATATAAGTAGGGTAAGAATACTGATTCTGGCTCACTTTTCCCCATGTAAATGAATGGGGGATTTTCAGCGATTCATATTTTTTTCCCTAAAAATAAACCCCCTTTTATCCCAAGGTATATTTATTTGTCTCCCCTTTTAACCTGGAGGTTGAACCTCATTGAATTGAACACCTGGGGGTTGAACAGCTCACTCATTGAACCTATAAAGATTTGTTCATTCTCAAATTCCTTCAATAGTTTAATTTTCTTTGCACAATAATCCCCATCTAAAATATTGACAAACAAAACATTTGAATCTTTATATTTTTGAAGATACCCCATTTGTGCCATTACGAAATGATAAACTTCTCTTAATGCTCTCATCTGACCACCTCCTGAGCCACATATCATTTTGAGATTATAGTAAATTGTTTTTTCATTGTTCAATTGATAACCATCAAAGTTTTCAGTCCATTCAAGGATATTCATTTTTTTCTTTACATCCTCTAACTTACTAGTTTTTAAATTAATTCGCTTATTTGTTTTATTTACCTTTGTTTTAGTTATTTTTTCAATAAGACTTATTTGATATTTTTCACATTCATTATGTTTTCCATTTATATACCAAGACTGAGATTTTCTCCACTCTTTAGTTTGATTAATACTTGGTTTAACCATTTATATATTGTGAAAAAACGCGGCGGTAGCCCTTAAAAACCCTAACCCATCTTCCCATCGTTAAAACATAATCTATTTTATACACTCTATCATACAATATCCATATGGAACACAATCTATTCCATTATCTAAAATAAATCTCTTATCATCAAAGGCTCCTAATGCCTTTTTATTTACTTCTTCACTATATATGTTATGTTTATAACTTCTTATTGTATTCATTTTCCTATATTCTTCTTTCTTATTCATCAAACAATTATAATAATTTCTAAAAGTTATTGATTTCTTTATTACATATTTCTTTATTCCCTTTAACCTCTTATCAATCTGTTCACCATACTTATAAGCATATGCCTTTGCTCTCAATCCAATAAACTCACTCATTACTTTTCCACCCAACTCATCCTTAAACTTACCAATAACCTTTTCATTCTTTTTGGAAAATAACTCACTCTTCTTGCTGAAATTACTTGTATCATATACTCCAATATTTTTCTTCATATCTTCATAAACATCATCAGTTTTTATATCAAGGATAAAACTATCAGTGTCCATATACAACAATGAAACATTTTCACCATACTCTTTCTTTAAGTCATTATACAAATAATCATACATCAATATCTTTGATAAATCAAGAACTGCTGTTCCAATATAAATTGGTTTATCCATTACAATACTTTCCTTTTTCATATGAATTGCAGAAAAGTTCTCTGAAAAAACCTCTTCTCTCTCAAAACTTGGTTTATTTATCAATCTCGAAGCTTCTTTCCAAGATGTTGCGAATCTAATGTTTTGCCTGTTTCTAACATTTTCCATAGTCTTTCCAAATACAGCATTATTCATTAATTTATAAAAGTCCCCTTCAAATTTTACTTTTGTATTTGCTCTCATATCTGTATTGAATTGAATATACTTTTTCACCCAAGGACTTTGTTTAAATTTTAAAACTCTATGAATTTTAGCTACTCTCAATCCTTCTCTCAAAAACTGTTTTAAGCTTCTCTGATGCAAAACATATCCCTCTTTATCATAGAATGTTGTTAATAACTTTTCTGTTGATTTACCTTTAATATTAAAACTTTTATGATAATCACTTAACCATTCTTTCTTTGGAGTTTCTTTCTCACATGCAAAAGGAAGATCTTTATGCTTATTATGAAGATCACTCGGGTACCTCAAATCAACTTCAAAATAATAACCTTCTTCTTCGTTATTCAATTCCTCTTGAGAAGAAATAACAATATTCATCAAAGCCTTTTCATAATCCTTTTCTTCCACCCACTCTAATTTACCATAAGGCAGAGATTGAGACATTGCCCATCCATACAAATTATTAGCATCAAAATACATCAAATAATTACTATCTTTTTCACTATTATAATTTGGAAGATATTTATTATTTGCTTTAGCATATCTTTTTGAACATACTTGTGATATTCCACCTCTCTTGGACTTCTCAATCATCAAAAGCATATCAACATCACTGATTAAATCTATATCTTGTTTTGTCATTTTCAACATTGCACTCCAAGCTAAACCAGGAGCTGTGAAATAGTGGGCAGGATCTAATCCATAACAATTTTTATTATGACAGAGTGATCTAAAAGCTTCAAACACATCAGCTAACAATAAAACATCTGTTTTTAGATATAAATCGTGATATTCTCCAAGGTTCTTTATCTTAAATATTTTCCATATTTCTTGTGCGTGTTTATATTCCTTATCACTTATCTCTTCTTCATAAAGGTTATTATAGAAACTTTCTTTTGAAGGAAGTTGTGTTTCTTTAAATCTCATAAATGAATCCATATAATCATAAGGATAAATTCCCTTACTTGTAAGAATTTTCTCTTTACTTTGAATTTCATTCCTTGTTTGAATTTCCTCTCTCGTAAGAATTCCTTCTTTAATCAGAATTTCATCTTTAATCTGAATTTCCTCTTTAGTTCGAATTTTCTTTATAATTAGAATTTCATCTTCAGTTAGAATTTCTTCATTAATTAGAGTTTCCTCTTTACTTTGAATTCTCTCTTTAATCTGAATTTCCTCTTTAGTGAGAATTTCCTCTTTTGGAAAGAATGAATTAAGATTTGGAAAAGAGTCCGTGGAGCTTAGATTTGATGCGAGGTAGGCTAGTGGTGTTCCCATAAACTTGTAAGAATCTAAAAACCTAATACGAGTTAAAGGTTTTGTGAATATCATTTTTGAAAATGAAATATACTTTTGACTTGTGTTTGTTATAGCAGAAATATTCCCTGGTGTTTTTGAAAGTTCATTTATAAATAGATGTGTATCATAGTTGGCGCTGTTGTGAAGAAAGACTGGAATAAAAGAAGGTAATTTATAATTAAGATTACAACAGGAATGAGCGGGACCTCTATATTTACCAGTAAGATGACAATGGTCTCTAACTTTAGACTCCTTAATTTCCCCCTCACAAATATGACAGATATTGTTCATTCTAAATTCTAATTTTTCTTCTTTGGTTAATTTCATCGGTTCATTTGTTTCTTTCATTAATTTAGTGAGTCTTATACAATCCTTTTCTAATCGTTTTACAAACTCTTGTGAAGCATTTTTTCCACGATAATGTTCAAGTTTGTTATACTTTTCTCCAACAGATGATTTGATATAATAACAGAAACCACAAGGAATATGTTTTTGATATTTATTTGTTTATGGTTCTTTTGGATTAGGAGAAGCAGTATTTATCTTTTTAAGGATACATTCAAAATCAGCGTATATCACAAATGGGTGCATGATAGATTTATTATAATCTTCAAAATAAATCTTTTCACCAGGTTTAGGCATTGTAATTACAGCTGATTTATGATTACTACAATATTTTGAATGTTGTTCTAATCGTTCTTTTGTATGAAATGAATTAAGACATCGCTTACAAGGATATATTTTGTTTGCTGTTCTGAATACCTGAGAAGAGATTAATCTTGATAAATTATTGATGTATGTGTAATGTGAATTCTTTCCAACACTAAAATATAAAAGGTCAATGTGTGTTTCTTCATTTTTATAGTTGTTTGAAATTTTTAATATTTGAACTTTGTTTGTATCCGTTAATCCATATACATTAATAGAAAGATTATTCTTTTTCTCAAATTTAGGAATATCTGTTAATGGCATTGGGAATTTAAAATCTTTAATGTCCAAGGTATTCTCATATTTCATATATTGTTTTACTCTTTCTGAATTACATTTTGGTGGATGTAAGTGAGCAAGAACAGACCAGAGAAAACATTTATTATCATTGTTCTTAATATTAACAACTGCCTTCTTTAGTTTTATTTCTTTTCGTAATTCAATATAAGAAGAAGCTTTAAGAGGGTTTGATTTTAGAATGTGTATATCTAAACAGATGATTTTTTAATATTGAATCCACTTCCTACCACTGTATTATCAACATCCTCCTCTTGTCTTGATAGTTCTTCATAAACCCCACTATTCAAAAAATCTTGAAATGATGTTATAAAATGAAGATCTGTTCTCATATAAGGAGTTTGTTCTTCATCTTGTCTTTTCATATTCATTTTCACTCCCATATAAAACTTTAAAGTTTTTATTTCTTTTAATGTCTTTTTAATAAATTTTTCAACATCGGGTTTCACTATTTCAATTGATTCAGCTATTGATGATGGACTGGGTTCTCCAAATTGAAAAATCCTTATTTTTATATGCCCTTTAAATGCCTCATCAGTGTTTTTAATATAATAGTCTCCCTTTACTTTAAACTCATTTTTCTTGTGTTTTTGTGATTGAAGATGTTGATTATAACTACTCTTCAAAACATCCTTTGAACAGATATCACAATGTTTTCTTTCCAACTCAAGAGGAGATATTTGATGAAATAGATTAAATGTGTGTTTGTTGGTTCGGAGGTGTTTTCTATAATGTTTATATTCGTGATTACAAACATCGCAGTACGTTGTATTCACCATATTTATAGAATAAAACTTTGCTTAAACTAAAATTTTCTTGATGAAAATTTCGTTTAATTTATAGGTGAATCTGTGCTTAAAAACATTTTATCCTCCAACTTTTTCACTTAATAAATACAATGTTTCAAGACACAAAAGACAAGTTTCAATCAATCTCTTCATCTGTTAAAGATACTGAGAAATATGTCAAGGATGTAAAATTGAACAAAGATAAATATAACAACTATTGGATAAAAACTATTATGGTAAATAATATGAGTTCTTCAATTTCCTTCAGTGGAAGGGCTTTTAGTATACCTGGTAGAACATCAATTAAAGTATCTCTAACAAAAGTTTCTCCTCTCCTTCTAGTAATATATTCAAAACTAGAAAAAGCAATGAAACAAGAAAAAGTATCAAAGAACAAAAACCTTATGGATGAAGCTTTAGAAAGAAAAGATAAGACCATCTGTAATATGCAAGGAGAAATTTGTATTTTTTTCAACAACCCTAAAGATGTAAATCTTGATGAAATAAAGGATGTTAATATATCAGGTGAAATGACATTTCGTTCAATAGTAGTTAACGATAATTTTAAAATTACCTTTAATATAAAAAATGTTGTCGTTGAATCTGATAATGAAAAAGTATATCGATATCGATGGTAATATACAACTGAAAGTATAGATGAATTTCAGTTTAAGTAAAGTTTTACTTTATAAATATGCTAGACTTTCCTGATTCTCCATATGACAAATTTGAGAATTGTCCTGCGTGTGAAAGACGGGGATTAAACACAGAGTCAAAAGCCTATAAACAATGTATATTCTGTGATTATCTTCTAATTAATGATAATAAAAAATATGAAAAGGAAAATAATTCTTTTAGATTTACACCAAAAATGAATTACTTTACAAGATTGATTAGAGAAATGAATGTAAAGTATGAGGATGATAACACACCTTTCCTTACAAGGGAAGAAACTGAACGTATAAGAGAAATGTTCAAAGGATTGTTGTATATTATTCATGGATGTAATTTTCAGGGAAATATCAACACAAGATATTGTATAAATAAAATAATGGATTATCTTGAAATTAAACCTGAACTTAGGATAAAATATAGAGTTTCTAAAAAAGCTAATAATAAATTAAATAACCTGTTTTTCAAATATATAAATGAATGATTTTTTACCTATTTGGGAAAATAAGATAAAATTTAACAACCATAAAAATCTCCCAAATTCATTAAGATGTCTCATAGTTGGTTCAAGTGGATGTGGAAAAACCTGCTTACTTTTAAAAATGCTCCTCACTCCCAACTTTTTAGATTATGATAATTTAATAATTTTCACAAAGTCGAGTTTTCAACCAGAGTATCAACTACTCTCACAAGGTTTTAATGCTGGTCTTCAAAAAGAAGATATAATAGGTTTATTTAAACGTCAAAAAAACCTAAATGATTATAACATTGAAGATATAATTCAACTATTTTGTGATACACAGAGATGTAAAAAGAAATCAAATCTTATAACTTGTATTCTTAGTGATAATACGGATGATATACCGTCTCCCCAAGATTTGGATAAATCAAAAAAGAACCTCGTTATCTTTGATGATTGTGTTAATGAGAGAAACCAAACGGTAATGGACAGCTACTACACAAGAGGGAGACATTCTTCTTGTAATTGTATTTATCTTAGTCAATCGTACTTTCAACTTCCTCGTCGTTCCATCAGAAACAATGCTAATACTTTTATTTTATTCAAGTTAAATTCAATAGATATCAATAATTTTTGGAGAGATAATTGTTCTACATTATGTAGTAAAAAGAAATTTGAGGATTATATGAAGCACACGACTGAAAAATATAAATATATTGTTGTGAAGCAAGATGAGATATTAAGGGATATATTTTTTGTTTTATAAACAATTACATATATAAATGACAACTATTATTATAAATCTTGTGGGTAAATCTGCTTCTGGAAAAAACTTTCATAAATCAAGGTTCTTGTGTAGTACAAATGAGAATATTGTAAATTTACTTAAAAAACACCCCGTGATACGCATTGTATCAACAACAACTAGAGCAATAAGACCTGGAGAAGTAAAAGGTGAAGATTATCACTATATTTCAGTGGAGGAACATATGCGATTGAGGAATGAAGGACAAATATTTGAGGAGGTTTCTCTTGGTACAACAAAATATTCACATTGTAAGAGTGAGTTAAAGAAACTAAAATCTGGTGGTGTTGGGATATTAGAAACTAATCCAGAAGGAACGAGACAAATTATTAAATATCTGAGCGGAGTGAAGATTTTATCATTCGGTTTTGATGTTGATGAAGAAACTCAACACAAACGTATGAAAAGCAGAGATGCAAGGATTAGTGAAGAAGAAATTACAACTCGCATTAATGTTAATAAAGAATTTGATGAAATATTTAAAGAAAAGGATTTATTTGAACACATCTACTTGAATGATGAAGAAAAGGAAAATTTCCCTGTTGATCTTTACATTTCATTAAATGATATTTTACAATAAATAAATGGATACAAAAGAAAGAGCAAGAAGATTTAAGGAACATCAAGAGTTGGTTTCAAAAGTTGTAAAACAACAGGAAGACATAAAGAAGAAACGCAGACAGAAACTAACGGGCGAAGAAGCATTTGAAAAAAAACAAGAGAAATTTTTTAAACCACTTTTAAAAACTTCCCAAGAAAAAATGAAAGATGTTTCCACAGTTCCCACAGTAGAATATACTCCTAGAAAGCTTCAAATGTTAAAAGATTTCAGTCAAATGACGGAGGAAGAATTAGAGCATATTGGAGAATTAGAACATGATGAAGGTTTATTTCAACAACTGGAAGAGATTAATCAACCCTCTGATTATATTGTGAATGCTGTTCAAAACAATGAATATTCAGCGGATTCAAAAACCAAAGCAGGACTCATTCCAACAGAACAACCAGCAATATTTCATCTTGTTCAAGAAAAGGTATTGATATTTAATGATGAATTAAGGTTCTTAAGTTCTGCTCAACCCCCTGTTAAACTAACTCCGAGATTAATGTTTCTTCTCACAAAAGATGGAAGACAAGGTTCAACTGTGAGGGATGAATCAAAGCATATTGATAAACCATTGGATATGGAAAATAATGATGATAGAGTATATATTGATTTGCTGAACACTCTAAATTATAAGGTTATTCTTTCTGGTAAAAGTAGGAAGAATGAGAAGGAGAAACACATTATTCAGGCTTTAAGTATCCTTGGTTCAGGTATTAGTTTTCTTCCAAATGACCCATCGCAATTAGTTAATAGACTGTTATTGTTGTTCGGCAGTAAGAAGGCTGGAAATAACAATTGTTTTAATGAAGCATCAGCCATTTTAGACCAGTTGATGAACATGAAAATAATTAATAAATCTCAATATAAAGAGATTTTATCTCATATTAAATAAGATGAGAAGCACAATCCTGAGTTTTAATTTCACAACAAGCGACCACACATCTTCATTCCCATACCCACTACAACTTGACACAACAAAAGAATATGAGGCATCTTTATTGTCCATGGAGACTTATAATACCTTATTTAATATAACCGAGAAAAATGACAAGTTTAGTTATAATCCAGGAAGTGGATACAAAACGATAACAGTCTCACCCGGAGCATACGAGATTTCTCAAATATCTTCCGAAATTGCTCGTCTTATGAAAGAACAGGGTGATGAACCAAAAAATATTGTTATAAACATTCAAAAACATACTTCAAAATCAACGATTAAAGTTAAAAATAACTACAAGGTTGATTTCACAATTGATAATTCATTTAGAGAGTTATTAGGTTTCTCCTCAAAAAGATTGAAACTAATGGGACGTTTTACAGTGATAATGTCATTCAAATATCCTCAGGAATAAATTCGGTGTTAATTCACTGTGATTTGATTGATGGTGCTTATAATGATGGATTAAAAACAAATACAATATTTTCATTCAGCGCATACTCAACCCCAATTGGTTATAAATTCAATATGGAGCCTAAAAATTTGGTTTATCTACCTGTGTCAGGAAAAACCATACACAGAGTAAATTTTAGGATAACCGACCAAGATAATCGTGTGATCTCTTTTAATGGAGAAGTTATATCCATCAGAATTCACCTACGTGAAGTTTTTCAATAAATAAATACGATGGTTATTGTGAGGAAGCACGAGTTGGGAAAATATAAAATAATTACAGGGGATGGGATGTTCCTTTCCCCGTACTACAAGGGTGAAGGTATGTATCTTGGTAGAGGATACTATAAACCTAAGAGACAAAGGGGTGTTGGACATCAATTTAGAGGAGATGGGATAATTGATACTCTCATGGGTATTGGTTCAACTATTCTTAAACATAAAGACCTAATTGGTTCAACTGCTTCTGCTGTGGGAAATGTAGCAGGTGCTGTAAAGAGTATAAAAGATGCTCAGAAAGAATCTCATAAATTACAAGCAATAAAAGAAATTAAGAAAGGTAAAACTCAGTTGTCCCCCAAGAACGACAGAAAATAATTCAAATACTTGGATCAGGGTTTCAAAAGTTTTAACATCTTTTTTCCTAAATAAATACAAGTATGGAAGCAATTGATAGTATCTATGATTTGGATGATACTATTATTATCTCAAACTCCACTAAAAAGAAGATTACTTCAAGGTAAATGCAATAACTGGAACAGACTGGAATACAAATGGTACAAAAAGTTTTGAAATAAATAATCAACAAACCTATTTGAATCTCTCCGAAAGTTTCTTGTTGTGTAAATTTAAATTCACTAAGGCTGGGAATAACACAAACGCTACACTTGTAAATGATTTCTTCTGGAAAATGTTTGATAGTGTGCGATTGTATATTGGAACACAAGAAGTTGAAGCGGTTGATTATGTCTCTGCTGTATCTGAAATGATGAAATTTACACTCTATACATTCAGTGATAGAATGGGAAAGGGGTCTGTCGAAGGTTTTATTCCTGATATGTCAACGGGAACAAACACAGACCCTGGATATATTCAAAGGAAAGGAATGTATAATGATGATACAAAAGCAGAAAATAGTTTTACTGTGGCAGTTCCTCTTAAAGGTATATTTGGATTTTGTGATTATGATAAAGTTCTGTATGGTCTTAAAATTAGATTTCAACTACAAAGGAATGATAATGAAAATAGATTGCTTTTTGGTGTTGGTAATGCTTTTGGTGATCAGAATAAATTTGTAATTGAGGAGATGAGTTGGTATATCAGTGAATATACTCCTAATCTTAAAACAGAAGAGATGTTGAATCGAAGACTTAACTCAAAAAAACCACTCAGTGTATCATACCTCAAAAGAAGATGTCAACACGTTAAACTCAATCAAACTACTTACACGTGGAATTTGGGTGTTCTGGAAGGAAAGCCACGATATCTGTGGATGATTTTTAAAAAGCCAGATGGTGATACTGCGACTGATAAGAATAATGCATTGAGTGATAATGCTAAGGTGAAACAACTTCGCGTTTCTCTAGATGGAACATTTTATCCACGAGATAGATTGGAAATTAATTGGGAAAAAATGATTTTGCTGAAGCATACAAGTCTTACCAAAAGGTGTGTGAAAGTAATGGAAATAAAGAACCTATTTTGGATATGACAGCATTTAAAAGTTTGTATACAATCTATACGTTTGACCTGAGCGCTCAAAAAGAAACTATAAAGTCTAATCGAGTGGATACTTCCCTATACATTGAAAGAGGAGAGAGTGAAGAAGTTGATACATATTGTTTGCTTTTGGAAGAAACAGAATTGCAGATTAATACAGATAATGGTGTGATGATTAGTCTCACATAATTTTTTTGTTAAATAAATGAGTGGCAAAGTACCAACTGGGGTATATGTTAATCAAATCAATCTTCATAAACTATCATCTTGTGTTCAAAATCAAAAGCCTTGTACGATTAACGTTAATACAATTCAGAGAAAAGGAGCAGTAAGAATTGATGTTTTGCTCACAAGAGAACAGGTTAAAATCTTGAATGACACTGGCTCACTTAAAATTAAAATGACAAAACCAATGTTGAAAAAATATTCAATAAGAGAGACGAGTGGAGGATTTCTCCCATTTCTAATTCCTTTATTTGCTGGTTTAAGTGCGGTTGGAGCATTGACGGGTGGTATTTCAACAGCGGTCAAAACTGCCAACGAAAGGAAGGCTCAACTCCAGGCTCAAAAAGAATTGGAAAGACATAACAAAGAGTTGGAGAAACAAATTAGTGGAAGTGGTGTAATTGTAGATTTTGCTGAAAAACTTGAAGGTCTGCCTGATAAAGCGAGATTGTTAGTTGGAGATATGCTTTCTTCTATAGCACAAGCAGGTGTAAAATGAACGAAAAGAGGTAATGGATTATATCTTTCTAATAAATAAATGAGCATTGATGAGTGGTTGAAAGAATTTGGAAAGAATACAACATCAAATTTACAACTTGCCAAATATTGTAAGAAATTAAAAATTCATAATGTGGTTATTTGTATGAGAGATGAATTAACAAATGTGTCGAAACATACAAAGAATATTATTATGAACTTAGAAGATAATGATGGGAACGGTTCTCATTGGGTTTGTATTTTTAATAGTCAAGACAAATATTATTTTGATAGTTTTGGTCTTCCACCACCTGTTGAAGTCATAAAATTCTTACAGAATGGTGTTTATCAAACATTTCAAGTCCAAGAATTAAATTCCAAGTGTTGTGGTCAATTATGTCTATATGTGTTATTTCAACTCAACAAAAATAAAAAATTTTATGATATTATTTTTAATCTAATATAAATGACTTATGTTGGTAAAGATGGTTCTATCTTTGGTGTATCTCAAGAACTGGATATTGATTTATCAAATTATTACACAAAGGCACAGGCTGAACGACATAAATATAATATAAACAAAAATATTAACATGAAAAATGCTTATAAATTAAAAAATTATCCAAGCCCGACTGACGCGAATGACTTGGTGAGATTTAGCGATTTATCACAATATATATACTTAAATAAAACGGCTGTGTATTCTAAAGATACAGAAGTGTTGATATTATCTCCAGGTCATACAGAATTCACAGTTCGAATTAAAATAAATTTTTATAAAGAAGGGCGTATCGTTTGTATGAGAATAGAACAATGGGGGTATGATATGAATGATTTAGGGTATA
>NW_028222813.1:20000-25000 GCF_056783735.1 Eptatretus burgeri | reverse complement strand
CTTTGATTCATCCCTCACAGTTGAACCTTGTCTTCCATCTTTTGTGAGAAGAAACATTAATCTCGGAGTTAGTTTAACAGGGGGTGAGCAGAACTTAAGAACCTTAATTCATCATTAAATATCAATACCTTTTCTTGAACAAGATGAAATATTGCTGGTTGTTCTGTTGGAATGAGTCCTGCTTTGGTTTTTGAATCCGCTGAATATTCATTGTTTTGAACAGCATTCACAATATAATCAGGGGTTGATTAATCTCTTCCAGTTGTTGAAATAAACCTTCATCATCATATTCTAATTCTCCTAAATGCTCTAATTCTTCCTCCGTCATTTGACTGAAATCTTTTAACATTTGAAGCTTTCTGGGAGTATATTCTACTGTGGGAACTGTGGAAACATCTTTCATTTTTTCTTGGGAAGTTTTTAAAAGTGGTTTAAAAAATTTCTCTTGTTTTCTTTCAAATGCTTCTTCGCCCGTTAGTTTCTGTCTGCGTTTCTTCTTTATGTCTTCCTGTTGTTTTACAACTTTTGAAACCAACTCTTGATGTTCCTTAAATCTTCTTGCTCTTTCTTTTACATCCATTTATTTATTGTAAAATATCATTTAATGAATTGTAAAGATCAACAGGGAAATTTTCTTTTTCTTCATCATTCAAGTAGATGTGTTCAAATAAATCCTTTTCTTTAAATATTTCATCAAATTCTTTATTAACATTAATGCGAGTTGTAATTTCTTCTTCACTAATACTTGCATCTCTGCTTTTCATACGTTTGCGTTGAGTTTCTTCATCAACATCAAAACCGAATGATAAAATCTTCACTCCACTCAGATGTTTAATAATTTGTCTCGTTCCTTCTGGATTAGTTTCTAATATCCCAACACCACCAGATTTTAGTTTCCTTAACTCACTCTTACAATGTGAATATTTTGTTGTACCAAGAGAAACCTCCTCAAACATTTGACCTTCATTCCTCAATCGCATATGTTCCTCCACTGAAATATAGTGATAATCTTCACCTTTTACTTCTCCAGGTCTTATTGCTCTAGTTGTTGTTGATACAATGCGTATCACGGGGTGTTTTTAAGTAAATTTACAATATTCTCATTTGTACTACACAAGAACCTTGATTTATGAAAGTTTTTTCCAGAAGCAGATTTACCCACAAGATTTATAATAATAGTTGTCATTTATATATGTAATTGTTTATAAAACAAAAAATATATCCCTTAATATCTCATCTTGTTTCACAACAATATATTTATATTTTTCAGTCGTGTGCTTCATATAATCCTCAAATTTCTTTTTACTACATAATGTAGAACAATTATCTCTCCAAAAATTATTGATATCTATTGAATTTAACTTGAATAAAATAAAAGTATTAGCATTGTTTCTGATGGAACGACGAGGAAGTTGAAAGTACGATTGACTAAGATAAATACAATTACAAGAAGAATGTCTCCCTCTTGTGTAGTAGCTGTCCATTACCGTTTGGTTTCTCTCATTAACACAATCATCAAAGATAACGAGGTTCTTTTTTGATTTATCCAAATCTTGGGGAGACGGTATATCATCCGTATTATCACTAAGAATACAAGTTATAGGATTTGATTTCTTTTTACATCTCTGTGTATCACAAAATAGTTGAATTATATCTTCAATGTTATAATCATTTAGGTTTTTTTGACGTTTAAATAAACCGATTATATCTTCTTTTTGAAGACCAGCATTAAAACCTTGTGAGAGTAGTTGATACTCTGGTTGAAAACTCGACTTTGTGAAAATTATTAAATTGTCATAATCTAAAAAGTTGGGAGTGAGGAGCATTTTTAAAAGTAAGCAGGTTTTTCCACATCCACTTGAACCAACTATGAGACATCTTAATGAATTTGGGAGATTTTTATGGTTGTTAAATTTTATCTTATTTTTCCCAAATAGGTAAAAAATCATTCATTTATATATTTGAAAAACAGGTTATTTAATTTATTATTGGCTTTTTTTAGAAACTCTATATTTTATCCTAAGTTCAGGTTTAATTTCAAGATAATCCATTATTTTATTTATACAATATCTTGTGTTGATATTTCCCTGAAAATTACACCCATGAATAATATACAACAACAATCCTTTGAACATTTCTCTTATACGTTCAGTTTCTTCCCTTGTAAGGAAAGGTGTGTTATCATCCTCATACTTTACATTCATTTCTCTAATCAATCTTGTAAAGTAATTCATTTTTGGTGTAAATCTAAAAGAATTATTTTCCTTTTTATATTTTTTATTATCATTAATTAGAAGATAATCACAGAATATACATTGTTTATGGGCTTTTGACTCTGTGTTTAATCCCGTCTTTCACACGCAGGACAATTCTCAAATTTGTCATATGGAGAATCAAGGAAAGTCTAGCATATTTATAAAGTAAAACTTTACTTAAACTGAAATTCATCTATACTTTCAGTTGTATATTACCATCGATATCGATATACTTTTTTCATTATCAGATTCAACGACAACATTTTTTATATTAAAGGTAATTTTAAAATTATCGTTAACTACTATTGAACGAAATGTCATTTCACCTGATATATTAACATCCTTTATTTCATCAGGATTTACATCTTTAGGGTTGTTGAAAAAAATACAAATTTCTCCTTGCATATTACAGATGGTCTTATCTTTTCTTTCTAAAGCTTCATCCATAAGTTTTTTGTTCTTTGATACTTTTTCTTGTTTCATTGCTTTTTCTAGTTTTGAATATATTACTAGAAGGAGAGGAGAAACTTTTGTTAGAGATACTTTAATTGATGTTCTACCAGGTATACTAAAAGCCCTTCCACTGAAGGAAATTGAAGAACTCATATTATTTACCATAATAGTTTTTATCCAATAGTTGTTATATTTATCTTTGTTCAATTTTACATCCTTGACATATTTCTCAGTATCTTTAACAGATGAAGAGATTGATTGAAACTTGTCTTTTGTGTCTTGAAACATTGTATTTATTAAGTGAAAAAGTTGGAGGATAAAATGGTTTTAAGCACAGATTCACCTGTAAAACAAACGAAATTTTCATCAAGAAAATTTTAGTTTAAGCAAAGTTTTATTCTATAAATATGGTGAATACAACGTACTGCGATGTTTGTAATCACGAATATAAACATTATAGAAAACACCTCCGAACCAACAAACACACATTTAATCTGTTTCATAAAATATCTCCTCTTGAGTTGGAAAGAAAACATTGTGATATCTGTTCAAAGGATGTTTTGAAGAGTAGTTATAATAAACATCTTCAATCACAAAAACACAAGAAAAATGAGTTTAAAGTAAAGGGAGACTATTATATTGAAAACACTGATGGGGCATTTAAAGGGCATATAAAAATAAGGATTTTTCAATTTGGAGAACCCGGTCCATCATCAATAGCTGAATCAATTGAAATAGTGAAACCTGATGTTGAAAATTTTATTAAAAAGACATTAAAAAGAAATGAAAACTTTAAAGTTTTATATGGGAGTGAAAATGAATATGAAAAGACAAGATGAAGAACAAACTCCTTATATGAGAACAGATCTTCATTTTATAACATCATTTCAAGATTTTTTGAATAGTGGGGTTTATGAAGAACTATCAAGACAAGAGGAGGATGTTGATAATACAGTGGTAGGAAGTGGATTCAATATTAAAAAAATCATCTTTTTAGATATACACATTCTAAAATCAAACCCTCTTAAAGCTTCTTCTTATATTGAATTACCAAAAAGAAATAAAACTAAAGAAGGCAGTTGTTAATATTAAGAACAATGATAATAAATGTTTTCTCTGGTCTGTTCTTGCTCACTTACATCCACCAAAATGTAATTCAGAAAGAGTAAAACAATATATGAAATATGAGAATACCTTGGACATTAAAGATTTTAAATTCCCAATGCCACTAACAGATATTCCTAAATTTGAGAAAAAGAATAATCTTTCTATTAATGTATATGGATTAACGGATACAAACAAAGTTCAAATATTAAAAATTTCAAACAACTATAAAAATGAAGAAACACACATTGATCTTTTATATTTTAGTGTTGGAAAGAATTCACATTACACATACATCAATAATTTATCAAGATTAATCTCTTCCCAGGCATTCACAACAGCAAACAAACTATATCCTTGTAGCGATGTCTTAATTCATTTCATACAAAAGAACGATTAGAACAACATTCAAAATATTGTAGTAATCATAAATCAGCTGTAATTACAATGCCTAAACCTGGTGAAAAGATTTCTTTTGAAGATTATAATAAATCTATCATGCACCCATTTGTGATATACGCTGATTTTGAGTGTATCCTTAAAAAGATAAATACTGCTTCTCCTAATCCAAAAGAACCATATACAAATAAATATCAAAAACATATTCCTTGTGGTTTCTGTTATTATATCAAATCATCTGTTGGAGAAAAGTATAACAAACTTGAACATTATCGTGGAAAAAATGCTTCACAAGAGTTTGTAAAACGATTAGAAAAGGATTGTATAAGACTCACTAAATTAATGAAAGAAACAAATGAACCGATGAAATTAACCAAAGAAGAAAAATTAGAATTTAGAATGAACAATATCTGTCATATTTGTGAGGGGGAAATTAAGGAGTCTAAAGTTAGAGACCATTGTCATCTTACTGGTAAATATAGAGGTCCCGCTCATTCCTGTTGTAATCTTAATTATAAATTACCTTTCTTTTATTCCAGTCTTTCTTCACAACAGCGCCAACTATGATACACATCTATTTATAAATGAACTTTCAAAAACACCAGGGAATATTTCTGCCATAACAAACACAAGTCAAAAGTATATTTCATTTTCAAAAATGATATTCACAAAACCTTTAACTCGTATTAGGTTTCTAGATTCTTACAAGTTTATGGGAACACCACTAGCCTACCTCGCATCAAATCTAAACTCCACGGACTCTTTTCCAAATCTTTAATTCATTCTTTC
>NW_028222813.1:5000-10000 GCF_056783735.1 Eptatretus burgeri | reverse complement strand
TTAATTACATTTGGGGTCTCCAGAACTTGCATCATTTTGAAAATTTTATCTTGAAAATACTTTGTGACACTTCATCCTTACATTCCTGCAAACATATAAAAAAAATCAAAATAGTTCATAAATCATTTGAATGTGGCAATCATTCATGAGGTTAGATGCCCAGATATCTCGTTGTCGAATCACATCTTGCCAGGTTGCTTTCAGATACCATTTATTTAATTGATTCCTGCAGACATCATTTGCCAGCCACCAGGAGGCCAGTGTCACTTTGGCTTCATCAATGCACACTTTAAGGTCCATTCTTGAGACGCAGATTAATTTTCCTAACGAAGAATGTCGCAATAAAATGCCCTACCAGCCAGGCCTAAAAATTACTGAATTTTGTAGTCGGGTTTGGATCTCTTGCAAGATTTCAAACCAGTACCAATTGCCAAGTCAGCTACGCCTAAGTCAGCTATCCTTCCATTCCCTGTGACTTTCGACATGAGCCATTCAGGTATTGCTACACCTGCATACTTATACCACTCAATTGGTATATTATCGCACTGCATACGGAATTCGACGACTCTTTTAGGGAGTCACACCCCTGCAGCCCTGCACAGATTGCCTTTCTTAAGCTTCACATGCTCAAAAGCACATTACCTTGATTATATAGCACTATAAAACCTGTGTTCCAGAAAGACCAGAAACCTCCTTTAAGTGTTATAGTACTTCATTTGTTATTCATTCCCCTGAACTCGACTATGCATCTGTAACAAAAGAACAAATAAAGAAGGGACAATGTTTTCTTGATAACTTTTAACACAGGCAATACATCATGCAGTATATCTGTTACACATGCATCTTGTAAGCAAAATGCAGAGCTCATTGATACACGAGCCATTTTAAATTGTGTCAAACAAACATTTACACAGACTAGGGAAGAAAGGGGAAAGGGAATTTGGGGGAATTGTGAACCTGAGGGGCAGTAGGCTACAAATGGGGTAAGTCTGGTCACAGCAGGAAGCTTTTTTCCTTCTGCAAAAATCATAATTTATCTGCTCAATTGTCCTATATATCAGCAAATAACAACTTCCTGATTTGTGTTTCTCAAATTATCATTACAATGTTTGGACTATACTGAGCGATTAACTTGGTCTCAATTGTGACGGGTTGAAATCTCCTTTGTTCCTTTCCTTGGGTCCTCAGTCCAGTTCTCCCATCATCAACACAGTGGCACATAATATCGTTTGTGACAGAAACGTGACAGCATCTGGAGGAAATTTTGCCAGTTATAACTGCAGTCTCACTGCATCTTCATGGAGTGGGATATTGCAATTATAAAACTAAAATTGCTGAGTATCAGCTAATTTTACATATGCTGCCCTAATATAGCATGTTGAAAACATATTTCATGACACACAACGAAAATATAACGAGATCATGTTGCCGCAAGATATAGTGACGAGATCAAGGCGCCACAAGGGTCATTTATATGATGAGATCAAAACAGCATCATATACCTGCCATATGAGTTACTGTAAGACAAGGTCCGGTAAAATACAGCTAAGATTTAGTACCATAAGGAGGTCATGTAAACATTGTCGGCAAATAAGATCATAACAAGTTAACTTTACTATTCGATATATGCTGATGTCAACAATATCCGGATGGTGGAGGCAGGCATCAACCCTGTCAATTCATCTTTCTAATCTGGATTCACAACCAGAAAATAAATTGTCAGGCACTTCTTCATTGAATTTCTTAAAAATATTTGACTGGATGACAATAGTCAGGCTACAATATCGTTATGCAGATCTTCCTCTGGGAATACCACTTGTGACTTTAGCTCTGCCATTACAGCTGCGTAGATCTCCCAGGAATGCCATTATTTGGCTGTAGTTCAGCCATTTGCCATTTGGGTAGTATCTCTGATAATACCATTTGTTTAGGTCTGCCATTCACGAGCATCAAGGCATTCTCCTCTTGCCTTCCTCTTCTTCCTCTCCTCATATGGTTCTCTTTCACAGTCATCACCTTTCTCCCATCGGCCTCCTCTTCACTTCCTCTCTCTCTCTCGTTCTCATTACTTCACCATTTCCACAAACCAATAGCCTTGATAGTCGCGACATCTATATCTTCCTGCTTCTAATGTAACTGAGTATCACTCAGTGCATGCTGCAGTATTCTCCAACATCTACACGAAGAGCAGCAGCCTGTAACATTACCATAAAGTTTGTTGATGATGGAGGCACATCATACTTTACCTACAAATAGGATGTCTCCACAGTATACCTCCATCCTCCAGTCTTGACACTTCAAATGTCTCTCATCTACATACTTCATCATATATCATGCCTGCTTGCCTTACAGTACTTACATTTCAATTGCTCTCAACCATCTTCTTCCTTTCTTTCACACGTGATAGATGAAGTTTCTGATGACATCTCTGCTTCCAGTACAGATATTCCAATCATTGCTCTTCTGCTGTGTTCACTTCTCCATTACATCCACCTCAGCACATGTATTCTGATTCCAACTTGCCTGCCTTCTTCAGAGAGTATGTGTTTTCATGAGACAGACTGAGGAATGTGTAGCATATACATTACATGATGATAGGCCCGCGAGGAGGAAAGGATGTGTGCCTAATATCTTAACGAGCGATAGGTACCAGATTTATTGTGCGGGGTACATTTTCTTCTCTCTGCCACAGTTGTTTCCTGTTCCATGTGGCATACCGGCTCAGTACACTGGTACTCAGTTACGTCGAGCGGATGACAGGGCTGAGTCAACCCAGATATTCATTCACAGGATGAACTCAGGATTTTTTTGGATCCAGTTGCGAATCTCTTCACATGATGTCATCACCAGGCTAAGGGTTAACATAGTAAAGAGTATGGCCAATTAACTCCGAAATGGCCGATGTTTCCCTTACATCACTCATCCTCGCGGCACCTCATATATATATATTATTACATATTCATATATATATATATATATATATATATATATATATATATATATATTATATATATACATATATATATATATTATTAGTTAGTTAGCTAAATATTATTATTATTTAAAAAAAATACGTACTTTGGGTGACATGAAAGATTACTTTCCCAAAAAAAAACTTGTCATACTGACTGAATGGGTGACATGATAAGATTTTCATCAGGATACCTGACTCGCTGTTCTTCACGATCAGATTATCATGGTTCCATTCAAAATGCAGAGCAATTAACAGATCCTTGCCAAGTTACATAATGTCATGGGGAAAACTTCGTTACCGGAGGCAAAACATAGCAAGGATTGATCTTTGAATGCATGCCCCTACCGATGTGATATCTTCCTAAAGGGGCATAACTGTGAAAAAGTGATGAGTCTTCGACGGAGTATCGTTTCTCTCCACAGGGCTGGTGCTCCCGCCTCAAAACTTTCTTGTCTTTACGCTGTGGAGTTCATACTTAGTATCTTTGGTATATTCCGTGATGAAGTCATCCTTCACTCTCTTACCGCAGGCAACGGGCGTCTTCCCGTTTGTCGTTTCGCCCCCCCCCAGCCTGTTCTGTCTGCTGTACCCCATATTTCCATACTTCTGATAAAACTGCCAAAACCATGAATCACTGCTCACCTCTCACTCTTTCATTCTGCCTTTGGAATAAACTTCCACACTCTCTTCAATCCCACTCTTCCTCTCTGTCTTCAAAACAGCTATTCACCACCATCTCTTATCTTCCCCATTCAAAATCACACCTTTTCTCCCCAGTTAATCCACCCCAAACCCACCTCCTTCAAATTGCTTGCTTCCTTTCCTGAAAGTCCCTGTAATGTCCATCTTGTTTACCATGTTCTTCATCTCTCTTCCCTTCATGATCTTCTCTCTCATTCTCTCTCTGTTCCACTACGAATTCTTCCTCTTACTACTTTCTTTTACGTATACTTGCTGTGCTTCCATAGACGCGACATTGCATACATTGCAACATGATTACCATCTTTCATCCTCCTTCATTGCATCTCTCTAATGTTCTCTGTTCACTGCCTTGCGCTTCTCCTAAATTTACTTTGCCAGTTGTATGCTCTGTGCTTCCCGACATTGCATATTAAAATAAAATATTCTTCGAAACTCGAACTTGTACTGCAAGGCTGTTCATGCACAGCCTTCCTTGAATATGCTAAAGGTTATGGCAAAACATTCTGTCCATATGTGGGACAGACGGATCAACGGACAGATTACAGAGAGCAAATCGAGCCACTTCTGATGAAAATAGCGCGACTAGACAGGATAGGAACTAGAGCGTTCGAAAGGCATAGCCAAGACAGCATTAAGGCAGGGGTCTTTCAATCAGAGATATTCAATGCATTAGATTGTCCTTCAATTAGAAAGGTGTTATGACAGAAAGCTGCTAGACAGGCTCACCAGCATCAGCACTGGATCGGCGCAGTAGCACATTAGTCCAGAACTTAGCCAGTTTCTATGCGGAGGGATGGCGGTTGCCAGTTGGCGTTAATGCAGCATTGTGATGATAGAAATGAGTGCACAAAGTTCCGTATATCCTGGAATAAAACGATGGGCTACTTCTCGAAATTCCTATAATCTCGTCTCTGAGAACTTCAAGAGCCCAAGTACTTTTGTTGTTTGGAAAATTCCAGTCATCATGCTTCAAGCATTTATAAATCTGGGAGTGATAGCATAGATATTAGGCATATTTGCCTCTAAGCTGTCTACTTGGGATCGAATTCCATCTCTGCCATCCCGTTGTTCTCAGAGGCAGAGAAAGGTGGATACTGAATCTCTTTGATGGACGTTACATGATTTCATTAGTTGGTTGACGCAGAATATCCCAGCGTCCTTCGCAAAAGCACGTGAGTCATCGCCCACCTTGAACAAATTCTGTTACGTCATTGCGTGTTCATACATCATTTCCTTAATCCAGTATTCCTCTGAAAAGTTTATCCTGCTCTGCAAAGCCAACCTGTTCACTCATCAGCGTGACCAATATCCTGCATCACGTCTT
>NW_028222812.1:0-25000 GCF_056783735.1 Eptatretus burgeri | reverse complement strand
ACATAGCAGTGAGGTGTTTGTAGTAATGTGGAAGTGAGGTATTTTTAATGACATGGCAGTGAGGTGTTTGTAATAATGTGGCAGTGAGGTGTTTTTAATAAGGTCGCAGTAAGGTGTTTTCCATAATGTGGTCGTGAGGTATTTTTAATAATATGGAGTGAGGTGTTTTTAATAACATGGCAGTGAGGTGTTTTTAATAATATGGCAGTGAGGTATTTGTACTAATGTGGCAGGGATGTGTTTGTAATAACGTGGCAGTGAGGTGTTTTTAATAAGGTGCAGTAAGGTGTTTTCCATAATGTGGTAGTGAGGTGTATTTAATAACATGGCAGTGAGATGTTTTTAATAATGTGGCAGTGAGGTGTTTGTAATAACGTGGCAGTGAGGTGTTTTTAATAATCTGGCAGTGAGGAGTTTTTAATAACATGGAAGTGAGGTGTTTTTAATAACGTGGTGTGAGGGGTTTTTTAATAACGTGGTAGTGAGGTGTTTTTAATAACGTGGTGTGAGGTGTTTTTAATAACGTGGTGTGAGTTGTTTTTAGTAATGTGAAAGTGAGGTATTTTTAATAAAGTGGAGTGAGGTGTTTTTAATAACATGGCGTGAGGTGTTTTTAAAAACATGGCAGTGAGATGTTTTTAATAACATGGCAGTGAGGTGTTTGTAATAAAGTGTCAGTGAGGTGTTGTTAATAACATGGTGTGAGGTGTTTTTAATAACGTGGAAGTGAGGTTTTTTTAATAACATGGCAGTGAGGTGTTTTTGATAACGTGGTGTGAGGTGTTTTTAATAACATGGCAGTGAGGTGTTTTTAATAACATGGTGTGAGGTGTTTTTAATAATGTGGCAGTGATGTGTTTTCAATATCGTGTTGTGAGGTGTTTTTAATAATGTGGCAGTGAGGTGTTTTTAATAATGTGGTGTGAGGTGTTTTTAATAATGTGGAAGTGAGGTGTTTTTAATAACGTGTTGTGAGGTGTTTTTAATAATGTTGCAGTGAGGAATTTTAATAACATGGCAGTGAGGTGTTTTTAATAACATGGTGTGAGGTGTTTTTAATAACGTGGCAGTGAGGTGTTTTTAATAACATGGCAGTGAGGTGTTTTTAATAACGTGGTGTGAGGTGTTTTTAAGAACATGGCAGTGAGGTGTTTTTAATAACATGGCAGTGAGGTGTTTTTAATAACGTGGTGTGAGGTGTTTTTATTAACATGGCAGTGAGGTGTTTTTAATAACGTGGTGTGACGTGTTTTTACTAACATGGTAGTGAGGTGTTTTTAATAACATGGCAGTGAGGTGTTTTTAATGTCATGGTGTGAGGTGTTTTTAATAACATGGCAGTGAGGTTTTTTTAATAACGTGGTGTGAGGTGTTTTTAATAACGTGGCAGTGAGGGGTTTATAATAACATGGCAGTGGGGTGTTTTTAATAACGTGGCATGAGGAGTTTTCAATAACATGGCAGTGAGGTGTTTTTAATAATGAGGCAGTGAGGTGTTTTTAATAATGTGGCAATGAAGTGTTTTTAATAAGGTGGAAATAAGGTGTTTTCCATAATGTGGTAGTAAGGAGTTTTTAATAATGTGGTGTGAGGTTTTTTTTAATAACGTGGAAGTGAGGTTTTTTAATGATGTGGCAGTGAGGTGTTTTTAATAATGTCGCAGTGAGGTGTTTTTAATAACGTGGCAGTGAGGTGTTTTTAATAAGGTCGTAGTAAGGTGTTTTCCATAATGTGGTCGTGAGGTATTTTTAATAATGTGGAGTGAGGTGTTTTTAATAACATGGCAGTGAGGTGTTTTTAATAACATGGCAGTGAGGTATTTGTACTCATGTGGCAGGGATGTGTTTGTAATAACGTTGCAGTGAGGTGTTTGCAGTAACTTTGCAGTGAGGAATTTTTAATAACATGGCAGTGAGGTGTTTTTAATAACATGGTGTGAGGTGTTTTTAATAACGTGGCAGTGAGGTGTTTTTAATAACATGGCAGTGAGGTGTTTTTAATAAAGTGGTGTGAGGTGTTTTTAATAACGTGGTGTGAGGTGTTTTTAATAACATGGCAGTGAGGTGTTTTTAATAACATGGTGTGAGGTGTTTTTACTAACATGGTAGTGAGGTGTTTTTAATAACATGGCAGTGAGGTGTTTTTAATGTCATGGTGTGAGGTGTTTTTAATAACATGGCACTGAGGTTTTTTTAATAACGTGGTGAAAGTTGTTTTTAATAACGTGGCAGTGAGGGGGTTTATAATAACATGGCAGTGGGGTGTTTTTAATAACGTGGCATGAGGAGTTTTCAATAACATGGCAGTGAGGTGTTTTTAATAATGTGGCAGTGAGGTTTTTTAATAATGTGGCAATGAAGTGTTTTTAATAAGGTGGCAATAAGGTGTTTTCCATAATGTGGTAGTTAGGAGTTTTTAATAATGTGGTGTGAGGTTTTTTTAATAACGTGGTAGTGAGGTTTTTTAATGATGTGGCAGTGAGGTGTTTTTAATAATGTCGCAGTGAGGTGTTTTTAATAACGTGGCAGTGAGGTGTTTTTAATAAGGTGGCAATAACGTGTTTTCCATAATGTGGTAGTGAGGTGTTTTTAATAATGAGGTGTGAGGTTTTTTTTTAATAACGTGGAAGTGAGGTATTTTTAATAATGTGGAGCTTGGTGTTTTTAATAACATAGCAGTGAGGTGTTTGTAGTAATGTGGAAGTGAGGTATTTTTAATGACATGGCAGTGAAGTGTTTGTAATAATGTGGCAGTGAGGTGTTTTTAATAAGGTCGCAGTAAGGTGTTTTCCATAATGTGGTCGTGAGGTATTTTTAATAATATGGAGTGAGGTGTTTTTAATAACATGGCAGTGAGGTGTTTTTAATAATATGGCAGTGAGGTATTTGTACTAATGTGGCAGGGATGTGTTTGTAATAACGTGGCAGTGAGGTGTTTTTAATAAGGTGCAGTAAGGTGTTTTCCATAATGTGGTAGTGAGGTGTATTTAATAACATGGCAGTGAGATGTTTTTAATAATGTGGCAGTGAGGTGTTTGTAATAACGTGGCAGTGAGGTGTTTTTAATAATCTGGCAGTGAGGAGTTTTTAATAACATGGAAGTGAGGTGTTTTTAATAACGTGGTGTGAGGGGTTTTTTAATAACGTGGTAGTGAGGTGTTTTTAATAACGTGGTGTGAGGTGTTTTTAATAACGTGGTGTGAGTTGTTTTTAATAACGTGAAAGTGAGGTATTTTTAATAAAGTGGAGTGAGGTGTTTTTAATAACATGGCGTGAGGTGTTTTTAAAAACATGGCAGTGAGATGTTTTTAATAACATGGCAGTGAGGTGTTTGTAATAAAGTGTCAGTGAGGTGTTGTTAATAACATGGTGTGAGGTGTTTTTAATAATCTGGCAGTCAGGTGTTGTTAATAACATGGAAGTGAGATGTTTTTAATAACGTGGTGTGAGGTGTTTTTAATAACATTGCAGTGAGGTGTTTTTAATAACATGGTGTGAGGTGTTTTTAATAACGTGGCAGTGAGGTTTTTTTAATAACATGGAAGTGAGGTGTTTTTGATAACGTGGTGTGAGGTGTTTTTAATAACATGGCAGTGAGGTGTTTTTAATAACATGGTGTGAGGTGTTTTTAATAATGTGGCAGTGATGTGTTTTTAATATCGTGTTGTGAGGTATTTTTAATAATGTGGCAGTGAGGTGTTTTTAATAATGTGGTGTGAGGTCTTTTTAACAATGTGGCAGTGAGGTGTTTTTAATAATGTGTTGTGAGGTGTTTTTAATAATGTGGCAGTGAGGAATTTTTAATAACATGGCAGTGAGGTGTTTTTAATAACATGGTGTGAGGTGTTTTTAATAACGTGGAAGTGAGGTGTTTTTAATAACATGGTGTGAGGTGTTTTTAAGAACATGGCAGTGAGGTGTTTTTAATAACATGGCAGTGAGGTGTTTTTAATAACGTGGTGTGAGGTGTTTTTATTAACATGGCAGTGAGGTGTTTTTAATAACGTGGTGTGAGGTGTTTTTACTAACATGGTAGTGAGGTGTTTTTAATAACATGGCAGTGAGGTGTTTTTAATGTCATGGTGTGAGGTGTTTTTAATAACATGGCAGTGAGGTTTTTTTAATAACGTGGTGTGAGGTGTTTTTAATAACGTGGCAGTGAGGGGTTTATAATAACATGGCAGTGGGGTGTTTTTAATAACGTGGCATGAGGAGTTTTCAATAACATGGCAGTGAGGTGTTTTTAATAATGAGGCAGTGAGGTGTTTTTAATAATGTGGCAATGAAGTGTTTTTAATAAGGTGGAAATAAGGTGTTTTCCATAATGTGGTAGTAAGGAGTTTTTAATAATGTGGTGTGAGGTTTTTTTAATAACGTGGAGTTGAGGTTTTTTAATGATGTGGAAGTGAGGTGTTTTTAATAATGTCGCAGTGAGGTGTTTTTAATAACGTGGCAGTGAGGTGTTTTTAATAAGGTCGTAGTAAGGTGTTTTCCATAATGTGGTCGTGAGGTATTTTTAATAATGTGGAGTGAGGTGTTTTTAATAACATGGCAGTGAGGTGTTTTTAATAACATGGCAGTGAGGTATTTGTACTCATGTGGCAGGGATGTGTTTGTAATAACGTTGCAGTGAGGTGTTTGCAGTAACTTTGCAGTGAGGAATTTTTAATAACATGGCAGTGAGGTGTTTTTAATAACATGGTGTGAGGTGTTTTTAATAACGTGGCAGTGAGGTGTTTTTAATAACATGGCAGTGAGGTGTTTTTAATAAAGTGGTGTGAGGTGTTTTTAAGAACATGGCAGTGAGGTGTTTTTAATAACATGGCAGTGAGGTGTTTTTAATAACGTGGTATGAGGTGTTTTTAATAACATGGAAGTGAGGTGTTTTTAATAACGTGGTGTGAGGTGTTTTTACTAACATGGTAGTGAGGTGTTTTTAATAACATGGCAGTGAGGTGTTTTTAATGTCATGGTGTGAGGTGTTTTTAATAACATGGCACTGAGGTTTTTTTAATAACGTGGTGAAAGTTGTTTTTAATAACGTGGCAGTGAGGGGTTTATAATAACATGGCAGTGGGGTGTTTTTAATAACGTGGCATGAGGAGTTTTCAATAACATGGCAGTGAGGTGTTTTTAATAATGTGGCAGTGAGGTTTTTTAATAATGTGGCAATGAAGTGTTTTTAATAAGGTGGCAATAAGGTGTTTTCCATAATGTGGTAGTTAGGAGTTTTTAATAATGTGGTGTGAGGTTTTTTAATAACGTGGTAGTGAGGTTTTTTAATGATGTGGAAGTGAGGTGTTTTTAATAATGTCGCAGTGAGATGTTTTTAATAACGTGGCAGTGAGGTGTTTTTAATAAGGTGGAAATAAGGTGTTTTCCATAATGTGGTAGTGAGGTGTTTTTAATAATGTGGTGTGAGGTTTTTTTTTAATAACGTGGCAGTGAGGTATTTTTAATAATGTGGAGCTTGGTGTTTTTAATAACATAGCAGTGAGGTGTTTGTAGTAATGTGGAAGTGAGGTATATTTAATGACATGGCAGTGAGGTGTTTGTAATAATGTGGCAGTGAGGTGTTTTTAATAAGGTCGCAGTAAGGTGTTTTCCATAATGTGTTCGTGAGGTATTTTTAATAATATGGAGTGAGGTGTTTTTAATAACATGGCAGTGAGGTGTTTTTAATAATATGGCAGTGAGGTATTTGTACTAATGTGGCAGGGATGTGTTTGTAATAACGTGGCAGTGAGGTGTTTGTAGTAACTTTGCAGTGAGGTGTTTTTAATAATGTGGCAGTGAGGGGTTTTTAATAACATGTCAGTGAGGTGTTTTAATAACGTGGTGTGAGGTGCTTTTAATAACATGGTGTGAGGTGTTTTTAATAACGTGGTGTGAGGTGTTTTTAATAACGTGGAGTGAGGTGTTTTTAATAACATGGCAGTGAGGTATTTTTAATTACTTGGTCTGAGGTGTTTTCAATAACATGGCAGTGAGGTGTTTTTAATAATGTGACAGTGAGGGGTTTTTAATAACATGACAGTAAGGTGTTTTTTTAACGTGGTGTGAGGTGTTTTTAATAACGTGGAAGTGAGGTGTTTTAATAACATGGCAGTGAGGTGTTTTTAATAAGGTGGCAGAAAGTTTGTAATAACATGGCAGTGAGATGTTTTTAATAACGTGGCAGTGAGGTGTTTTTAGTTACGTGGAAGTGAGGTGTTTTTAATAATGTGGCAGTGAGGAGTTTTTAATAACATTGCAGTGAGGTGTTTTTAATAATGTGGCAGTGAGGTTTTTTAATAATGTGGCAATGAAGTGTTTTTAATAAGGTGGCAATAAGGTGTTTTCCATAATGTGGTAGTTAGGAGTTTTTAATAATGTGGTGTGAGGTGTTTTTAATAATGTGGAAGTGAGGTGTTTTTAATAACGTGTTGTGAGGTGTTTTTAATAATGTTGCAGTGAGGAATTTTAATAACATGGCAGTGAGGTGTTTTAATAACATGGTGTGAGGTGTTTTTAATAACGTGGCAGTGAGGTGTTTTTAATAACATGGCAGTGAGGTCTTTTTAATAACGTGGTGTGAGGTGTTTTTAAGAACATGGCAGTGAGGTGTTTTTAATAACGTGGTGTGAGGTGTTTTTATTAACATGGCAGTGAGGTGTTTTTAATAACGTGGTGTGAGGTGTTTTTACTAACATGGAAGTGAGGTGTTTTTAATAACATGGCAGTGAGGTGTTTTTAATGTCATGGTGTGAGGTGTTTTTAATAACATGGCAGTGAGGTTTTTTTAATAACGTGGTGTGAGGTGTTTTCAATAATGTGGCAGTGAGGGGTTTATAATAACATGGCAGTGGGGTGTTTTTAATAACGTGGCATGAGGAGTTTTCAACTACATGGCAGTGAGGTGTTTTTAATAATGTGGCAGTGAGGTGTTTTTAATAATGTGGCAATGAAGTGTTTTTAATAAGGTGGAAATAAGGTGTTTTCCATAATGTGGTAGTAAGGAGTTTTTAATAATGTGGTGTGAGGTTTTTTTAATAACGTGGAAGTGAGGTTTTTTAATGATGTGGCAGTGAGGTGTTTTTAATAATGTCGCAGTGAGGTGTTTTTAATAACGTGGCAGTGAGG
Organism: Eptatretus burgeri; assembly: GCF_056783735.1. Lineage (NCBI taxonomy): Eukaryota > Metazoa > Chordata > Myxini > Myxiniformes > Myxinidae > Eptatretus > Eptatretus burgeri. The sequence goes on along the minus strand of NW_028222812.1, from coordinate 17,879 downwards.
TGTTTTTAATAAGGTCGTAGTAAGGTGTTTTCCATAATGTGGTCGTGAGGTATTTTTAATAATGTGGAGTGAGGTGTTTTTAATAACATGGAAGTGAGGTGTTTTTAATAACATGGTGTGAGGTGTTTTTAATAACGTGGCAGTGAGGTGTTTTTAATAACATGGCAGTGAGGTGTTTTTAATAACGTGGTGTGAGGTGTTTTTAAGAACATGGCAGTGAGGTGTTTTTAATAACATGGCAGTGAGGTGTTTTTAATAACGTGGTGTGAGGTGTTTTTATTAACATGGCAGTGAGGTGTTTTTAATAACGTGGTGTGAGGTGTTTTTACTAACATGGTAGTGAGGTGTTTTTATTAACATGGCAGTGAGGTGTTTTTAATGTCATGGTGTGAGGTGTTTTTAATAACATGGCAGTGAGGTTTTTTTAATAACGTGGTGTGAGGTGTTTTTAATAACGTGGCAGTGAGGGGTTTATAATAACATGGCAGTGGGGTGTTTTTAATAACGTGGCATGAGGAGTTTTCAATAACATGGCAGTGAGGTGTTTTTAATAATGTGGCAGTGAGGTGTTTTTAATAATGTGGAAATGAAGTGTTTTTAATAAGGTGGAAATAAGGTGTTTTCCATAATGTGGTAGTAAGGAGTTTTTAATAATGTGGTGTCAGGTTTTTTTAATAACGTGGAAGTGAGGTTTTTTTTAATGATGTGGCAGTGAGGTGTTTTTAATAATGTCGCAGTGAGGTGTTTTTAATAAGGTGGCAGTGAGGTGTTTTTAATAAGGTCGTAGTAAGGTGTTTTCCATAATGTGGTCGTGAGGTATTTTTAATAATGTGGAGTGAGGTGTTTTTAATAACATGGCAGTGAGGTGTTTTTAATAACATGGCAGTGAGGTATTTGTACTAATGTGGCAGGGATGTGTTTGTAATAATGTCGCAGTGAGGTGTTTGCAGTAACTTTGCAGTGAGGACTTTTTAATAACATGGCAGTGAGGTGTTTTTAATAACATGGTGTGAGGTGTTTTTAATAACGTGAAAGTGAGGTGTTTTTAATAACATGGCAGTGAGGTGTTTTTAATAAAGTGGTGTGAGGTGTTTTTAATAACGTGGTGTGTGGTGTTTTTAATAACATGGCAGTGAGGTGTTTTTAATAACGTGGTGTGAGGTGTTTTTACTAATATGGTAGTGAGGTGTTTTTAATAACATGGCAGTGAGGTGTTTTTAATGTCATGGTGTGAGGTGTTTTTAATAACATGGCACTGAGGTTTTTTTAATAACGTGGTGAAAGTTGTTTTTAATAACGTGGCAGTGAGGGGTTTATAATAACATGGCAGTGGGGTGTTTTTAATAACGTGGAATGAGGAGTTTTCAATAACATGGCAGTGAGGTGTTTTTAATAATGTGGCAGTGAGGTTTTTTAATAATGTGGCAATGAAGTGTTTTTAATAAGGTGGCAATAAGGTGTTTTCCATAATGTGGTAGTTAGGAGTTTTTAATAATGTGGTGTGAGGTTTTTTTAATAACGTGGTAGTGAGGTTTTTTAATGATGTGGCAGTGAGGTGTTTTTAATAATGTCGCAGTGAGGTGTTTTTAATAACGTGGCAGTGAGGTGTTTTAATAAGGTGGCAATAAGGTGTTTTCCATAATGTGGTAGTGAGGTGTTTTTAATAATGAGGTGTGAGGTTTTTTTTAATAACGTGGAAGTGAGGTATTTTTAATAATGTGGAGCTTGGTGTTTTTAATAACATAGCAGTGAGGTGTTTGTAGTAATGTGGAAGTGAGGTATTTTTAATGACATGGCAGTGAGGTGTTTGTAATAATGTGGCAGTGAGGTGTTTTTAATAAGGTCGCAGTAAGGTGTTTTCCATAATGTGGTCGTGAGGTATTTTTAATAATATGGAGTGAGGTGTTTTTAATAACATGGCAGTGAGGTGTTTTTAATAATATGGCAGTGAGGTATTTGTACTAATGTGGCAGGGATGTGTTTGTAATAACGTGGCAGTGAGGTGTTTTTAATAAGGTGCAGTAAGGTGTTTTCCATAATGTGGTAGTGAGGTGTATTTAATAACATGGCAGTGAGATGTTTTTAATAATGTGGCAGTGAGGTGTTTGTAATAACGTGGCAGTGAGGTGTTTTTAATAATCTGGCAGTGAGGAGTTTTTAATAACATGGAAGTGAGGTGTTTTTAATAACGTGGTGTGAGGGGTTTTTTAATAACGTGGTAGTGAGGTGTTTTTAATAACGTGGTGTGAGGTGTTTTTAATAACGTGGTGTGAGTTGTTTTTAGTAATGTGAAAGTGAGGTATTTTTAATAAAGTGGAGTGAGGTGTTTTTAATAACATGGCGTGAGGTGTTTTTAAAAACATGGCAGTGAGATGTTTTTAATAACATGGCAGTGAGGTGTTTGTAATAAAGTGTCAGTGAGGTGTTGTTAATAACGTGGTGTGAGGTGTTTTTAATAATCTGGCAGTCAGGTGTTGTTAATAACATGGAAGTGAGATGTTTTTAATAACGTGGTGTGAGGTGTTTTTAATAACATTGCAGTGAGGTGTTTTTAATAACATGGTGTGAGGTGTTTTTAATAACGTGGAAGTGAGGTGTTTTTGATAACGTGGTGTGAGGTGTTTTTAATAATGTGGCAGTGATGTGTTTTTAATATTGTGGTGTGAGGTGTTTTTAATAATGTGGCAGTGAGGTGTTTTTAATAACGTGTTGTGAGGTGTTTTTAATAATGTGGCAGTGAGGAATTTTTAATAACATGGCAGTGAGGTTTTTTAATAACATGGTGTGAGGTGTTTTTAATAATGTGGCAGTGATGTGTTTTTAATATCGTGTTGTGAGGTGTTTTTAATAATGTGGCAGTGAGGTGTTTTTAATAATGTGGTGTGAGGTGTTTTTAATAATGTGGAAGTGAGGTGTTTTTAATAACGTGTTGTGAGGTGTTTTTAATAATGTTGCAGTGAGGAATTTTAATAACATGGCAGTGAGGTGTTTTTAATAACATGGTGTGAGGTGTTTTTAATAACGTGGCAGTGAGGTGTTTTTAATAACATGGCAGTGAGGTGTTTTTAATAACGTGGTGTGAGGTGTTTTTAAGAACATGGCAGTGAGGTGTTTTTAATAACATGGCAGTGAGGTGTTTTTAATAACGTGGTGTGAGGTGTTTTTATTAACATGGCAGTGAGGTGTTTTTAATAACGTGGTGTGAGGTGTTTTTACTAACATGGTAGTGAGGTGTTTTTAATAACATGGCAGTGAGGTGTTTTTAATGTCATGGTGTGAGGTGTTTTTAATAACATGGCAGTGAGGTTTTTTTAATAACATGGTGTGAGGTTGTTTTTAATAACGTGGCAGTGAGGGGTTTATAATAACATGGCAGTGGGGTGTTTTTAATAAAGTGGCATGAGGAGTTTTCAATAACATGGCAGTGAGGTGTTTTTAATAATGTCGCAGTGAGGTGTTTTTAATAATGTGGCAATGAAGTGTTTTTAATAAGGTGGAAATAAGGTGTTTTCCATAATGTGGTAGTAAGGAGTTTTTAATAATGTGGTGTGAGGTTTTTTTAATAACGTGGAAGTGAGGTTTTTTAATGATGTGGCAGTGAGGTGTTTTTAATAATGTCGCAGTGAGGTGTTTTTAATAACGTGGCAGTGAGGTGTTTTTAATAAAGTCGCAGTAAGGTGTTTTCCATAATGTGGTCGTGAGGTATTTTTAATAATGTGGAGTGAGGTGTTTTTAATAACATGGCAGTGAGGTGTTTTTAATGACATGGCAGTGAGGTATTTGTACTAATGTGGCAGGGATGTGTTTGTAATAACGTTGCAGTGAGGTGTTTGCAGTAACTATGCAGTGAGGAATTTTTAATAACATGGCAGTGAGGTGTTTTTAATAACATGGTGTGAGGTGTTTTTAATAACGTGGCAGTGAGGTGTTTTTAATAACATGGCAGTGAGGTGTTTTTAATAAAGTGGTGTGAGGTGTTTTTAAGAACATGGCAGTGAGGTGTTTTTAATAACAAGGCAGTGAGGTGTTTTTAATAATGTGGTATGAGGTGTTTTTAATAACATGGAATTGAGGTGTTTTTAATAACGTGGTGTGAGGTGTTTTTACTAACATGGTAGTGAGGTGTTTTTAATAACATGGCAGTGAGGTGTTTTTAATGTCATGGTGTGAGGTGTTTTTAATAACATGGCACTGAGGTTTTTTAATAACGTGGTGAAAGTTGTTTTTAATAACGTGGCAGTGAGGGGTTTATAATAACATGGCAGTGGGGTGTTTTTAATAACATGGCATGAGGAGTTTTCAATAACATGGCAGTGAGGTGTTTTTAATAATGTGGCAGTGACGTTTTTTAATAATGTGGCAATGAAGTGTTTTTAATAAGGTGGCAATAAGGTGTTTTCCATAATGTGGTAGTTAGGAGTTTTTAATAATGTGGTGTGAGGTTTTTTAATAACGTGGTAGTGAGGTTTTTTAATGATGTGGCAGTGAGGTGTTTTTAATAATGTCGCAGTGAGGTGTATTTAATAACGTGGCAGTGAGGTGTTTTTAATAAGGTGGAAATAAGGTGTTTTCCATAATGTGGTAGTGAGGTGTTTTTAATAATGTGGTGTGAGGTTTTTTTTTAATAACGTGGCAGTGAGGTATTTTTAATAATGTGGAGCTTGGTGTTTTTAATAACATAGCAGTGAGGTGTTTGTAGTAATGTGGAAGTGAGGTTTATTTAATGACATGGCAGTGAGGTGTTTGTAATAATGTGGCAGTGAGGTGTTTTTAATAAGGTCGCAGTAAGGTGTTTTCCATAATGTGGTTGTGAGGTATTTTTAATAATATGGAGTGAGGTGTTTTTAATAACATGGCAGTGAGGTGTTTTTAATAATATGGCAGTGAGGTATTTGTACTAATGTGGCAGGGATGTGTTTGTAATAACGTGGCAGTGAGGTGTTTGTAGTAACTTTGCAGTGAGGTGTTTTTAATAATGTGGCAGTGAGGGGTTTTTAATAACATGTCAGTGAGGTGCTTTTAATAACATGGTGTGAGGTGTTTTTAATAACGTGGTGTTCGGTGTTTTTAATAACGTGGAAGTGAGGTGTTTTTAATAACATGGCAGTGAGGTATTTTTAATTACTTGGTCTGAGGTGTTTTCAATAACATGGCAGTGAGGTGTTTTTAATAATGTGACAGTGAGGGGTTTTTAATAACATGACAGTAAGGTGTTTTTTTAACGTGGTGTGAGGTGTTTTTAATAACGTGGAAGTGAGGTGTTTTAATAACATGGCAGTGAGGTGTTTTTAATAAGGTGGCAGAAAGTTTGTAATAACATGGCAGTGAGATGATTTTAATAACGTGGCAGTGAGGTGTTTTTAATTACGTGGCAGTGAGGTGTTTTTAATAATGTGGAAGTGAGGAGTTTTTAATAACATTGCAGTGAAGTGTTTTAATAACATGGTGTGAGGTGTTTTTAATAACGTGGTGTGAGGAGTTTTTAATAACCTGGTGTGAGGTGTTTTCAATAACATGTTAGTGAGGTGTTTTTAATAACGTGGAAGTGAGGTGTTTTTAATAATGTGGTGTGAGGTGTTTTTAATAACGTGGCAGTGAGGGGTTTTAATAACATGGCTGATGGTGTTTTTAATAACGTGGTGTGAAGTGATTTTAACAACATGGCAGTGAGGTGTTTTTAATAATGTGGCAGTGAGGTGTTTTTAATAATGTGGCAGTGAGGTGTTTTTAAGAACATGGCAGTGAGGTGTTTTTAATAACATGGCAGTGAGGTGTTTTTAATAACATGGTATGAGGTGTTTTTAATAACATGGAAGTGAGGTGTTTTTAATAACGTGGTGTGAGGTGTTTTTACTAACATGGTAGTGAGGTGTTTTTAATAACATGGCAGTGAGGTGTTTTTAATGTCATGGTGTGAGGTGTTTTTAATAACATGGCACTGAGGTTTTTTTAACAACATGGTGAAAGGTGTTTTTAATAACGTGGCAGTGAGGGGTTTATAATAACATGGCAGTGGGGTGTTTTTAATAACATGGCGTGAGGAGTTTTCAATAACATGGCAGTGAGGTGTTTTTAATAATGTGGCAGTGAGGTTTTTTTAATAATGTGGCAATGAAGTGTTTTTAATAAGGTGGAAATAAGGTGTTTTCCATAATGTGGTAGTAAGGAGTTTTTAATAATGTGGTGTGAGGTTTTTTTAATAACGTGGTAGTGAGGTTTTTTAATGATGTGGAAGTGAGGTGTTTTTAATAATGTCGCAGTGAGGTGTTTTTAATAACGTGGAAGTGAGGTGTTTTTAATAAGGTGGAAATAAGGTGTTTTCCATAATGTGGTAGTGAGGTGTTTTAATAATGTGGTGTGAGGTTTTTTTTTTAATAACGTGGCAGTGAGGTATTTTTAATAATGTGGAGCTTGGTGTTTTTAATAACATAGCAGTGAGGTGTTTGTAGTAATGTGGAAGTGAGGTATATTTAATGACATGGCAGTGAGGTGTTTGTAATAATGTGGCAGTGAGGTGTTTTTAATAAGGTCGCAGTAAGGTGTTTTCCATAATGTGTTCGTGAGGTATTTTTAATAATATGGAGTGAGGTGTTTTTAATAACATGGCAGTGAGGTGTTTTTAATAATATGGCAGTGAGGTATTTGTACTAATGTGGCAGGGATGTGTTTGTAATAACGTGGCAGTGAGGTGTTTGTAGTAACTTTGCAGTGAGGTGTTTTTAATAATGTGGCAGTGAGGGGTTTTTAATAACATGTCAGTGAGGTGTTTTAATAACGTGGTGTGAGGTGCTTTTAATAACATGGTGTGAGGTGTTTTTAATAACGTGGTGTGAGGTGTTTTTAATAACGTGGAGTGAGGTGTTTTTAATAACATGGCAGTGAGGTATTTTTAATTACTTGGTCTGAGGTGTTTTCAATAACATGGCAGTGAGGTGTTTTTTAATAATGTGACAGTGAGGGGTTTTCAATAACATGACAGTAAGGTGTTTTTTTAACGTGGTGTGAGGTGTTTTTAATAACGTGGAAGTGAGGTGTTTTAATAACATGGCAGTGAGGTGTTTTTAATAAGGTGGCAGAAAGTTTGTAATAACATGGCAGTGAGATGTTTTTAATAACGTGGCAGTGAGGTGTTTTTAGTTACGTGGCAGTGAGGTGTTTTTAATAATGTGGCAGTGAGGAGTTTTTAATAACATTGCAGTGAGGTGTTTTTAATAATGTGGCAGTGAGGTTTTTTAATAATGTGGCAATGAAGTGTTTTTAATAAGGTGGCAATAAGGTGTTTTCCATAATGTGGTAGTTAGGAGTTTTTAATAATGTGGTGTGAGGTGTTTTTAATAATGTGGAAGTGAGGTGTTTTTAATAACGTGTTGTGAGGTGTTTTTAATAATGTTGCAGTGAGGAATTTTAATAACATGGCAGTGAGGTGTTTTTAATAACATGGTGTGAGGTGTTTTTAATAACGTGGCAGTGAGGTGTTTTTAATAACATGGCAGTGAGGTCTTTTTAATAACGTGGTGTGAGGTGTTTTTAAGAACATGGCAGTGAGGTGTTTTTAATAACGTGGTGTGAGGTGTTTTTATTAACATGGCAGTGAGGTGTTTTTAATAACGTGGTGTGAGGTGTTTTTACTAACATGGTAGTGAGGTGTTTTTAATAACATGGCAGTGAGGTGTTTTTAATGTCATGGTGTGAGGTGTTTTTAATAACATGGCAGTGAGGTTTTTTTTAATAACGTGGTGTGAGGTGTTTTTAATAATGTGGCAGTGAGGGGTTTATAATAACATGGCAGTGGGGTGTTTTTAATAACGTGGCATGAGGAGTTTTCAATAACATGGCAGTGAGGTGTTTTTAATAATGTGGCAGTGAGGTGTTTTTAATAATGTGGCAATGAAGTGTTTTTAATAAGGTGGAAATAAGGTGTTTTCCATAATGTGGTAGTAAGGAGTTTTTAATAATGTGGTGTGAGGTTTTTTTAATAACGTGGAAGTGAGGTTTTTTTAATGATGTGGCAGTGAGGTGTTTTTAATAATGTCGCAGTGAGGTGTTTTTAATAACGTGGCAGTGAGGTGTTTTTAATAAGGTCGTAGTAAGGTGTTTTCCATAATGTGGTCGTGAGGTATTCTTAATAATGTGGAGTGAGGTGTTTTTAATAACATGGAATGAGGTGTTTTTTAATAACATGGTGTGAGGTGTTTTTAATAACGTGGCAGTGAGGTGTTTTTAATAACATGGCAGTGAGGTGTTTTTAATAACGTGGTGTGAGGTGTTTTTAAGAACATGGCAGTGAGGTGTTTTTAATAACATGGCAGTGAGGTGTTTTTAATAACGTGGTGTGAGGTGTTTTTATTAACATGGCAGTGAGGTGTTTTTAATAACGTGGTGTGAGGTGTTTTTACTAACATGGTAGTGAGGTGTTTTTATTAACATGGCAGTGAGGTGTTTTTAATGTCATGGTGTGAGGTGTTTTTAATAACATGGCAGTGAGGTTTTTTTAATAACGTGGTGTGAGGTGTTTTTAATAACGTGGGAGTGAGGGGTTTATAATAACATGGCAGTGGGGTGTTTTTAATAACGTGGCATGAGGAGTTTTCAATAACATGGCAGTGAGGTGTTTTTAATAATGTGGCAGTGAGGTGTTTTTAATAATGTGGAAATGAAGTGTTTTTAATAAGGTGGAAATAAGGTGTTTTCCATAATGTGGTAGTAAGGAGTTTTTAATAATGTGGTGTCAGGTTTTTTTAATAACGTGGAAGTGAGGTTTTTTTTAATGATGTGGCAGTGAGGTGTTTTTAATAATGTCGCAGTGAGGTGTTTTTAATAAGGTGGCAGTGAGGTGTTTTTAATAACATGGCAGTGAGGTGTTTTTAATAACATGGCAGTGAGGTATTTGTACTAATGTGGCAGGGATGTGTTTGTAATAACGTCGCAGTGAGGTGTTTGCAGTAACTTTGCAGTGAGGACTTTTTAATAACATGGCAGTGAGGTGTTTTTAATAACATGGTGTGAGGTGTTTTTAATAACGTGGAAGTGAGGTGTTTTTAATAACATGGCAGTGAGGTGTTTTTAATAAAGTGGTGTGAGGTGTTTTTAATAACGTGGTGTGTGGTGTTTTTAATAACATGGCAGTGAGGTGTTTTTAATAACATGGTGTGAGGTGTTTTTACTAACATGGTAGTGAGGTGTTTTTAATAACATGGCAGTGAGGTGTTTTTAATGTCATGGTGTGAGGTGTTTTTAATAACATGGCACTGAGGTTTTTTTAATAACGTGGTGAAAGTTGTTTTTAATAACGTGGCAGTGAGGGGTTTATAATAACATGGCAGTGGGGTGTTTTTAATAACGTGGAATGAGGAGTTTTCAATAACATGGCAGTGAGGTGTTTTTAATAATGTGGCAGTGAGGTTTTTTAATAATGTGGCAATGAAGTGTTTTTAATAAGGTGGCAATAAGGTGTTTTCCATAATGTGGTAGTTCTGAGATTTTAATAATGTGGTGTGAGGTTTTTTTAATAACGTGGTAGTGAGGTTTTTTAATGATGTGGCAGTGAGGTGTTTTTAATAATGTCGCAGTGAGGTGTTTTTAATAACGTGGCAGTGAGGTATTTTTCATAAGGTGGCAATAAGGTGTTTTCCATAATGTGGAAGTGAGGTGTTTTTAATAATGAGGTGTGAGTTTTTTTTTTTAATAACGTGGCAGTGAGGTATTTTTAATAATGTGGAGCTCGGTGTTTTTAATAACAAAGCAGTGAGGTGTTTGCAGTAATGTGGAAGTGAGGTATTTTTAATGACATGGCAGTGAGGTGTTTGTAATAATGTGGCAGTGAGGTGTTTTTAATAAGGTCGCAGTAAGGTGTTTTCCATAATGTGGTCGTGAGGTATTTTTAATAATATGGAGTGAGGTGTTTTTAATAACATGGCAGTGAGGTGTTTTTAATAATATGGCAGTGAGGTATTTGTACTAATGTGGCAGGGATGTGTTTGTAATAACGTGGCAGTGAGGTGTTTTTAATAAGGTGCAGTAAGGTGTTTTCCATAATGTGGTAGTGAGGTGTATTTAATAACATGGCAGTGAGAGGTTTTTAATAATGTGGCAGTGAGGTGTTTGTAATAACGTGGCAGTGAGGTGTTTTTAATAATCTGGCAGTGAGGAGTTTTTAATAACATGGAAGTGAGGTGTTTTTAATAACGTGGTATGAGGTGTTTTTAATAACATGGAAGTGAGGTGTTTTTAATAACATGGTGTGAGGTGTTTTTACTAACATGGTAGTGAGGTGTTTTTAATAACATGGCAGTGAGGTGTTTTTAATGTCATGGTGTGAGGTGTTTTTAATAACATGGCACTGAGGTTTTTAATAACGTGGTGAAAGGTGTTTTTAATAACGTGGCAGTGAGGGGTTTATAATAACATGGCAGTGGGGTGTTTTTAATAACATGGGGTGAGGAGTTTTCAATAACATGGCAGTGAGGTGTTTTTAATAATGTGGCAGTGAGGTTTTTAATAATGTGGCAATGAAGTGTTTTTAATAAGGTGGCAATAAGGTGTTTTCCATAATGTGGTAGTAAGGAGTTTTTAATAATGTGGTGTGAGGTTTTTTTAATAACGTGGTAGTGAGGTTTTTTAATGATGTGGAAGTGAGGTGTTTTTAATAATGTCGCAGTGAGGTGTATTTAATAACGTGGCAGTGAGGTGTTTTTAATAAGGTGGAAATAAGGTGTTTTCCATAATGTGGTAGTGAGGTGTTTTTAATAATGTGGTGTGAGGTTTTTTTTTTAATAACGTGGCAGTGAGGTATTTTTAATAATGTGGAGCTTGGTGTTTTTAATAACATAGCAGTGAGGTGTTTGTAGTAATGTGGAAGTGAGGTATATTTAATGACATGGCAGTGAGGTGTTTGTAATAATGTGGCAGTGAGGTGTTTTTAATAAGGTCGCAGTAAGGTGTTTTCCATAATGTGGTCGTGAGGTATTTTTAATAATATGGAGTGAGGTGTTTTTAATAACATGGCAGTGAGGTGTTTTTAATAATATGGCAGTGAGGTATTTGTACTAATGTGGCAGGGATGTGTTTGTAATAACGTGGCAGTGAGGTGTTTTTAATAAGGTGCAGTAAGGTGTTTTCCATAATGTGGTAGTGAGGTGTATTTAATAACATGGCAGTGAGAGGTTTTTAATAATGTGGCAGTGAGGTGTTTGTAATAACGTGGCAGTGAGGTGTTTTTAATAATCTGGCAGTGAGGAGTTTTTAATAACATGGAAGTGAGGTGTTTTTAATAACGTGGTATGAGGTGTTTTTAATAACATGGAAGTGAGGTGTTTTTAATAACATGGTGTGAGGTGTTTTTACTAACATGGTAGTGAGGTGTTTTTAATAACATGGCAGTGAGGTGTTTTTAATGTCATGGTGTGAGGTGTTTTTAATAACATGGCACTGAGGTTTTTTTAATAACGTGGTGAAAGGTGTTTTTAATAACGTGGCAGTGAGGGGTTTATAATAACATGGCAGTGGGGTGTTTTTAATAACATGGGGTGAGGAGTTTTCAATAACATGGCAGTGAGGTGTTTTTAATAATGTGGCAGTGAGGTTTTTTTAATAATGTGGCAATGAAGTGTTTTTAATAAGGTGGCAATAAGGTGTTTTCCATAATGTGGTAGTAAGGAGTTTTTAATAATGTGGTGTGAGGTTTTTTTAATAACGTGGTAGTGAGGTTTTTTAATGATGTGGAAGTGAGGTGTTTTTAATAATGTCGCAGTGAGGTGTATTTAATAACGTGGCAGTGAGGTGTTTTTAATAAGGTGGAAATAAGGTGTTTTCCATAATGTGGTAGTGAGGTGTTTTTAATAATGTGGTGTGAGGTTTTTTTTTTAATAACGTGGCAGTGAGGTATTTTTAATAATGTGGAGCTTGGTGTTTTTAATAACATAGCAGTGAGGTGTTTGTAGTAATGTGGAAGTGAGGTATATTTAATGACATGGCAGTGAGGTGTTTGTAATAATGTGGCAGTGAGGTGTTTTTAATAAGGTCGCAGTAAGGTGTTTTCCATAATGTGGTTGTGAGGTATTTTTAATAATATGGAGTGAGGTGTTTTTAATAACATGGCAGTGAGGTGTTTTTAATAATATGGCAGTGAGGTATTTGTACTAATGTGGCAGGGATGTGTTTGTAATAACGTGGCAGTGAGGTGTTTGTAGTAACTTTGCAGTGAGGTGTTTTTAATAATGTGGCATTGAGGGGTTTTTAATAACATGTCAGTGAGGTGCTTTTAATAACATGGTGTGAGGTGTTTTTAATAACGTGGTGTTCGGTGTTTTTAATAACGTGGAAGTGAGGTGTTTTTAATAACATGGCAGTGAGGTATTTTTAATTACTTGGTCTGAGGTGTTTTCAATAACATGGCAGTGAGGTGTTTTTAATAATGTGACAGTGAGGGGTTTTTAATAACATGACAGTAAGGTGTTTTTTTAACGTGGTGTGAGGTGTTTTTAATAACGTGGAAGTGAGGTGTTTTAATAACATGGCAGTGAGGTGTTTTTAATAAGGTGGCAGAAAGTTTGTAATAACATGGCAGTGAGATGATTTTAATAACGTGGCAGTGAGGTGTTTTTAGTTACGTGGCAGTGAGGTGTTTTTAATAATGTGGAAGTGAGGAGTTTTTAATAACATTGCAGTGAAGTGTTTTAATAACATGGTGTGAGGTGTTTTTAATAACGTGGTGTGAGGAGTTTTTAATAACCTGGTGTGAGGTGTTTTTAATAACGTGGCAGTGAGGTGTTTTTAATAACATGGCATTGAGGTGTTTTTAATAACTTGGTCTCAGGTGTTTTCAATAAAATGTTAGTGAGGTGTTTTTAATAATGTGACAGTGAGGGGTTTTTCATAACATGACAGTAAGGTGTTTTATAACGTGGTGTGAGGAGTTTTTAATAACCTGGTGTGAGGTGTTTTTAATAACGTGGCAGTGAGGTGTTTTTAATAACATAGTAGTGAGGTGTTTTTAATAACTTGGTCTGAGGTGTTTTCAATAACATGTTAGTGAGGTGTTTTTAATAACGTGGCAGTGAGGTGTTTTTAATAATGTGGTGTGAGGTGTTTTTAATAACGTGGCAGTGAGGGGTTTTAATAACATGGCTGATGGTGTTTTTAATAACGTGGTGTGAAGTGATTTTAACAACATGGCAGTGAGGTGTTTTTAATAATGTGGCAGTGAGGTGTTTTTAATAATGTGGCAGTGAGGTGTTTTTAAGAACATGGCAGTGAGGTGTTTTTAATAACATGGCAGTGAGGTGTTTTTAATAACGTGGTATGAGGTGTTTTTAATAACATGGAAGTGAGGTGTTTTTAATAACGTGGTGTGAGGTGTTTTTACTAACATGGTAGTGAGGTGTTTTTAATAACATGGCAGTGAGGTATTTTTAATGTCATGGTGTGAGGTGTTTTTAATAACATGGCACTGAGGTTTTTTTAACAACGTGGTGAAAGGTGTTTTTAATAACGTGGCAGTGAGGGGTTTATAATAACATGGCAGTGGGGTGTTTTTAATAACATGGCGTGAGGAGTTTTCAATAACATGGCAGTGAGGTGTTTTTAATAATGTGGCAGTGAGGTTTTTTTAATAATGTGGCAATGAAGTGTTTTTAATAAGGTGGAAATAAGGTGTTTTCCATAATGTGGTAGTAAGGAGTTTTTAATAATGTGGTTTGAGGTTTTTTTAATAACGTGGTAGTGAGGTTTTTTAATGATGTGGAAGTGAGGTGTTTTTAATAATGTCGCAGTGAGGTGTTTTTAATAACGTGGAAGTGAGGTGTTTTTAATAAGGTGGAAATAAGGTGTTTTCCATAATGTGGTAGTGAGATGTTTTTAATAATGTGGTGTGAGGTTTTTTTTTTAATAACGTGGCAGTGAGGTATTTTTAATAATGTGGAGCTTGGTGTTTTTAATAACATAGCAGTGAGGTGTTTGTAGTAATGTGGAAGTGAGGTATATTTAATGACATGGCAGTGAGGTGTTTGTAATAATGTGGCAGTGAGGTGTTTTTAATAAGGTCGCAGTAAGGTGTTTTCCATAATGTGTTCGTGAGGTATTTTTAATAATATGGAGTGAGGTGTTTTTAATAACATGGCAGTGAGGTGTTTTTAATAATATGGCAGTGAGGTATTTGTACTAATGTGGCAGGGATGTGTTTGTAATAACGTGGCAGTGAGGTGTTTGTAGTAACTTTGCAGTGAGGTGTTTTTAATAATGTGGCAGTGAGGGGTTTTTAATAACATGTCAGTGAGGTGTTTTAATAATGTGGTGTGAGGTGCTTTTAATAACATGGTGTGAGGTGTTTTTAATAACGTGGTGTGAGGTGTTTTTAATAACATGGAAGTGAGGTGTTTTTAATAACATGGCAGTGAGGTATTTTTAATTACTTGGTCTGAGGTGTTTTCAATAACATGGCAGTGAGGTGTTTTTAATAATGTGACAGTGAGGGGTTTTTAATAACATGACAGTAAGGTGTTTTTTTAACGTGGTGTGAGGTGTTTTTAATAACGTGGAAGTGAGGTGTTTTAATAACATGGCAGTGAGGTGTTTTTAATAAGGTGGCAGAAAGTTTGTAATAACATGGCAGTGAGATGTTTTTAATAACGTGGCAGTGAGGTGTTTTTAGTTACGTGGCAGTGAGGTGTTTTTAATAATGTGGCAGTGAGGAGTTTTTAATAACATTGCAGTGAGGTGTTTTTAATAATGTGGCAGTGAGGTTTTTTAATAATGTGGCAATGAAGTGTTTTTAATAAGGTGGCAATAAGGTGTTTTCCATAATGTGGTAGTTAGGAGTTTTTAATAATGTGGTGTGAGGTGTTTTTAATAATGTGGAAGTGAGGTGTTTTTAATAACGTGTTGTGAGGTGTTTTTAATAATGTTGCAGTGAGGAATTTTAATAACATGGCAGTGAGGTGTTTTAATAACATGGTGTGAGGTGTTTTTAATAACGTGGCAGTGAGGTGTTTTTAATAACATGGCAGTGAGGTCTTTTTAATAACGTGGTGTGAGGTGTTTTTAAGAACATGGCAGTGAGGTGTTTTTAATAACGTGGTGTGAGGTGTTTTTATTAACATGGCAGTGAGGTGTTTTTAATAACGTGGTGTGAGGTGTTTTTACTAACATGGTAGTGAGGTGTTTTTAATAACATGGCAGTGAGGTGTTTTTAATGTCATGGTGTGAGGTGTTTTTAATAACATGGCAGTGAGGTTTTTTTAATAACGTGGTGTGAGGTGTTTTCAATAATGTGGCAGTGAGGGGTTTATAATAACATGGCAGTGGGGTGTTTTTAATAACGTGGCATGAGGAGTTTTCAACAACATGGCAGTGAGGTGTTTTTAATAATGTGGCAGTGAGGTGTTTTTAATAATGTGGCAATGAAGTGTTTTTAATAAGGTGGAAATAAGGTGTTTTCCATAATGTGGTAGTAAGGAGTTTTTAATAATGTGGTGTGAGGTTTTTTTAATAACGTGGAAGTGAGGTTTTTTTAATGATGTGGAAGTGAGGTGTTTTTAATAATGTCGCAGTGAGGTGTTTTTAATAACGTGGAAGTGAGGTGTTTTTAATAAGGTCGTAGTAAGGTGTTTTCCATAATGTGGTCGTGAGGTATTCTTAATAATGTGGAGTGAGGTGTTTTTAATAACATGGAAGTGAGGTGTTTTTAATAACATGGTGTGAGGTGTTTTTAATAACGTGGCAGTGAGGTGTTTTTAATAACATGGCAGTGAGGTGTTTTTAATAACGTGGTGTGAGGTGTTTTTAAGAACATGGCAGTGAGGTGTTTTTAATAACATGGCAGTGAGGTGTTTTTAATAACGTGGTGTGAGGTGTTTTTATTAACATGGCAGTGAGGTGTTTTTAATAACGTGGTGTGAGGTGTTTTTACTAACATGGTAGTGAGGTGTTTTTATTAACATGTCAGTGAGGTGTTTTTAATGTCATGGTGTGAGGTGTTTTTAATAACATGGCAGTGAGGTTTTTTTAATAACGTGGTGTGAGGTGTTTTTAATAACGTGGCAGTGAGGGGTTTATAATAACATGGCAGTGGGGTGTTTTTAATAACGTGGCATGAGGAGTTTTCAATAACATGGCAGTGAGGTGTTTTTAATAATGTGGCAGTGAGGTGTTTTTAATAATGTGGAAATGAAGTGTTTTTAATAAGGTGGAAATAAGGTGTTTTCCATAATGTGGTAGTAAGGAGTTTTTAATAATGTGGTGTCAGGTTTTTTTAATAACGTGGAAGTGAGGTTTTTTTTAATGATGTGGCAGTGAGGTGTTTTTAATAATGTCGCAGTGAGGTGTTTTTAATAAGGTGGCAGTGAGGTGTTTTTAATAAGGTCGTAGTAAGGTGTTTTCCATAATGTGGTCGTGAGGTATTTTTAATAATGTGGAGTGAGGTGTTTTTAATAACATGGCAGTGAGGTGTTTTTAATAACATGGAAGTGAGGTATTTGTACTAATGTGGCAGGGATGTGTTTGTAATAACGTGGCAGTGAGGTGTTTGCAGTAACTTTGCAGTGAGGACTTTTTAATAACATGGCAGTGAGGTGTTTTTAATAACATGGTGTGAGGTGTTTTTAATAACGTGGAAGTGAGGTGTTTTTAATAACATGGCAGTGAGGTGTTTTTAATAAAGTGGTGTGAGGTGTTTTTAATAACGTGGTGTGTGGTGTTTTTAATAACATGGCAGTGAGGTGTTTTTAATAACGTGGTGTGAGGTGTTTTTACTAACATGGTAGTGAGGTGTTTTTAATGTCATGGTGTGAGGTGTTTTTAATAACATGGCACTGAGGTTTTTTTAATAACGTTGTGAAAGTTGTTTTTAATAACGTGGCAGTGAGGGGTTTATAATAACATGGCAGTGGGGTGTTTTTAATAACGTGGAATGAGGAGTTTTCAATAACATGGCAGTGAGGTGTTTTTAATAATGTGGCAGTGAGGTTTTTTAATAATGTGGCAATGAAGTGTTTTTAATAAGGTGGCAATAAGGTGTTTTCCATAATGTGGTAGTTCGGAGTTTTTAATAATGTGGTGTGAGGTTTTTTTAATAACGTGGTAGTGAGGTTTTTTAATGATGTGGCAGTGAGGTGTTTTTAATAATGTCGCAGTGAGGTGTTTTTAATAACGTGGCAGTGAGGTATTTTTCATAAGGTGGCAATAAGGTGTTTTCCATAATGTGGAAGTGAGGTGTTTTTAATAATGAGGTGTGAGTTTTTTTTTTTAATAACGTGGCAGTGAGGTATTTTTAATAATGTGGAGCTCGGTGTTTTTAATAACAAAGCAGTGAGGTGTTTGCAGTAATGTGGAAGTGAGGTATTTTTAATGACATGGCAGTGAGGTGTTTGTAATAATGTGGCAGTGAGGTGTTTTTAATAAGGTCGCAGTAAGGTGTTTTCCATAATGTGGTCGTGAGGTATTTTTAATAATATGGAGTGAGGTGTTTTTAATAACATGGCAGTGAGGTGTTTTTAATAATATGGCAGTGAGGTATTTGTACTAATGTGGCAGGGATGTGTTTGTAATAACGTGGCAGTGAGGTGTTTTTAATAAGGTGCAGTAAGGTGTTTTCCATAATGTGGTAGTGAGGTGTATTTAATAACATGGCAGTGAGAGGTTTTTAATAATGTGGCAGTGAGGTGTTTGTAATAACGTGGCAGTGAGGTGTTTTTAATAATCTGGCAGTGAGGAGTTTTTAATAACATGGAAGTGAGGTGTTTTTAATAACGTGGTGTGAGGGGTTTTTTAATAACGTGGTAGTGAGGTGTTTTTAATAACGTGGTGTGAGGTGTTTTTAATAACGTGGTGTGAGTTGTTTTTAATAACGTGAAAGTGAGGTATTTTTAATAAAGTGGAGTGAGGTG
>NW_028222810.1:17500-25000 GCF_056783735.1 Eptatretus burgeri | reverse complement strand
TTTTATCCACGAGATAGATTGGAAATTAATTGGGAAAAAATGATTTTGCTGAAGCATACAAGTCTTACCAAAAGGTGTGTGAAAGTAATGGAAATAAAGAACCTATTTTAGATATGACAGCATTTAAAAGTTTGTATACAATCTATACGTTTGACCTGAGCGCTCAAAAAGAAACTATAAAGTCTAATCGAGTGGATACTTCCCTATACATTGAAAGAGGAGAGAGTGAAGAAGTTGATACATATTGTTTGCTTTTGGAAGAAACAGAATTGCAGATTAATACAGATAATGGTGTGATGATTAGTCTCACATAATTTTTTGTTAAATAAATGAGTGGCAAAGTACCAACTGGGGTATATGTTAATCAAATCAATCTTCATAAACTATCATCTTGTGTTCAAAATCAAAAGCCTTGTACGATTAACGTTAATACAATTCAGAGAAAAGGAGCAGTAAGAATTGATGTTTTGCTCACAAGAGAACAGGTTAAAATCTTGAATGACACTGGCTCACTTAAAATTAAAATGACAAAACCAATGTTGAAAAAATATTCAATAAGAGAGACGAGTGGAGGATTTCTCCCATTTCTAATTCCTTTATTTGCTGGTTTAAGTGCGGTTGGAGCATTGACGGGTGGTATTTCAACAGCGGTCAAAACTGCCAACGAAAGGAAGGCTCAACTCCAGGCTCAAAAAGAATTGGAAAGACATAACAAAGAGTTGGAGAAACAAATTAGTGGAAGTGGTGTAATTGTAGATTTTGCTGAAAAACTTGAAGGTCTGCCTGATAAAGCGAGATTGTTAGTTGGAGATATGCTTTCTTCTATAGCACAAGCAGGTGTAAAATTAACGAAAAGAGGTAATGGATTATATCTTTCTAATAAATAAATGAGCATTGATGAGTGGTTGAAAGAATTTGGAAAGAATACAACATCAAATTTACAACTTGCCAAATATTGTAAGAAATTAAAAATTCATAATGTGGTTATTTGTATGAGAGATGAATTAACAAATGTGTCGAAACATACAAAGAATATTATTATGAACTTAGAAGATAATGAAGGGAACGGTTCTCATTGGGTTTGTATTTTTAATAGTCAAGACAAATATTATTTTGATAGTTTTGGTCTTCCACCACCTGTTGAAGTCATAAAATTCTTACAGAATGGTGTTTATCAAACATTTCAAGTCCAAGAATTAAATTCCAAGTGTTGTGGTCAATTATGTCTATATGTGTTATTTCAACTCAACAAAAATAAAAAATTTTATGATATTATTTTTAATCTAATATAAATGACTTATGTTGGTAAAGATGGTTCTATCTTTGGTGTATCTCAAGAACTGGATATTGATTTATCAAATTATTACACAAAGGCACAGGCTGAACGACATAAATATAATATAAACAAAAATATTAACATGAAAAATGCTTATAAATTAAAAATTATCCAAGCCCGACTGACGCGAATGACTTGGTGAGATTAAGCGATTTATCACAATATATATACTTAAATAAAACGGCTGTGTATTCTAAAGATACAGAAGTGTTGATATTATCTCCAGGTCATACAGAATTCACAGTTCGAATTAAAATAAATTTTTATAAAGAAGGGCGTATCGTTTGTATGAGAATAGAACAATGGGGGTATGATATGAATGATTTAGGGTATAATTGGTCATTTAAAATTAACCTCGAAGACCTGGAACAATTAAATCAGTCTCGTAAGGAAGAATATTATCCACTTGGTATCGAGAATGAGTTTTGTGGAGCCACGATTAGTAAACAACAAATAAAAGAATTTAATAAGGGTAAATATAATAATGGTTTTGCCCTTGTTTATCTCATGAAAACAGAAAAAACAGGATTATATATAATAAGTAAGGAAATACAAAGTGATTTAACTATGGGAAGATGGGGAGGTGTTTCGTGCCATAATATTATTCTAACATATATTTCTAATACATAAATGACAGCAAGAAGGCTTCAAGAAAATTATCATTTCTGTGTTCAAGCATACCTTCAAGAAAAGGGTATTCGGTATTTTAATAAATATGTTCTACAACATGAGAATGAGGTATTTTCAATAAAAGATTGGCATTATGCTGATGTTGATAAACCGACAACTTTAGATTTAATTAGAATGTTAAATAATGAAAAAATTATAAGGTTAAGAAAAGGTAAGGCTCTTTTAGAAATTCAAAAGAAATTTTATTGGTATCCTGTTGTAAAAAAATTATTTTGGATACAGGAATAACAAGAAATCCTGATGAATATATGTATAATATTCTATGGGGTGTAAACGATTCAAGTATAGTAAGGGATGAGGAAGGAGTTGAAGAAGAGAGGGAAGAGAGAGAGAAGGAGGAAAGAGAGAAGAGAGAGAGGGAGAAGAAAGAGAAGGAGGAAAAGGAGAAGAGAGAGAAGGAGGAAAAGGAGAAGAGAGAGAAGGAGGAAAGAGAGAATAGAGAGAGGGAGAAGAAAGAGAAGGAGGAAAAGGAGAAGAGAGAGAAGGAGGAAAAGGAGAAGAGAGAGAAGGAGGAAAGAGAGAATAGAGAGAGGGAGGAAAGAGAGAAGAGAGAGAGGGAGGAAAGAGAGAGAATGAATAAATATCAAAATATGGAAACCAGTGAGATTCAAAAAAGATTGGTGGTATTACAGAAAATAACTCAACCCACCGAGGAGGAAAACAAAGAATTGACAAGTCTATTTGCAATACTTTCGACAAGACTATTAGCATCGACAAGATATGGATTTTAATTCAAGTTTTTTCTTAAATAAATGGAGGAGAGAGTGAAGGCATTTCTAAGGATTCTTTATGTTTTAAAAATTAAGATTCAAATGTGCATGTTGGAAACTAAAAGGGTTTTTGCACTCTGCAGGAATTTTTCTCATAAATAAATGAGTTATTGTCTCAAATGTAAAAGAAAACTAATACTAAAAATATTTCATATATTAAAAGTAAAAATAACAGGGTTATACAAAAAGGTATATGTTCGGTGTGTGGTTCAAAAAAAAATCAATTTATCTCCAAACACAAACTCGGAGGAGATATACAAAAGTTTTTATCAGGAAGTAAATTTACAACTACTGGAATACCAGGGAATTACATCTTCCAGGTTATTCTTTCTGTGGTCCAGGCACAAACTTAGATAAAAGATTAGATGAGGCAGACAATCCTAAATCCTGGAGTAAACCAATCAATAGAGTTGATGAAGTGTGCATGAGACACGATATTGATTATGGGAATACCACAACGTTGGAAGAAAAGCATGAAGCCGATAGAGAAATGTTGTATAATTTGTCTCTGATACAAAATCCAACCTTGAGAGAAAAAGTTGATAGGTTCATCGTGAAGAAGATGATTAGTGCTAAATTGAAACTTGGACTTGGAAATTCAAAAACTTATAGGCTCTAATGATGCCATTAAGACTGAAGAGCAATTAGCTGATGAATTACATAAACCAATATTCACAAAGTTTCAGAGAAGGAAAGTTTATTCCAAGGAAGTTGATTATATCTGGTCTGCTGATTTGATTGAACTCAATAATGATAAGGGGTACAAGTATGCTTTAACCGTTATTGATTTGAGGAGTAGATATGCGTGGGTTGTCCCTTTAAAAAACAAAACAGGTAATACTCTTATGTTAGCTTTTCAACAGATATTTAATAAAAGTAAGAGAAAACCTAAGAAATTGTGGACTGATGAGGGTAGAGAGTTTTATAACAAGACATTTATGAATTTTCTAAAAATAACAGTATTACATTATACAGTACCTTTAATGAAGGGAAGGCAGTTGTTGTTGAACGTTTTAATCGTACCTTAAAAGAGAGACTATATAAAAAATTCACACAACTCGGTTCACAACAATGGTCATCTTTTATTCAGGATATTGTGGATAAGTATAATGACACGATTCACACATCAACGAATATGAAGCCATCAGAAACATTTACAAAATTAAAATATGAAAAAGAGATTAATGTCAGAAAACCTAAGTTCAAAGTTGGTGATATCGTAAGAATATATAGGTGGAAATCTCATTTTGAAAAGGGTTTTACTGAACGATGGACGAAAGAACTTTTTAAAATTGTTGATGTAATAGATACAGTTCCTTGGACTTATAAAATATATGATTTGGAAGGGAAGAGATTTTAGGTTCATTTTATTCACAGGAATTACAAAAGACAAAACTAAGCAGATAATACACCTTTGTGGACACTAGAGGGACAAGTATATAATGTGTGTCAAGGGGGACGTTCTTAGATCTGTGAACCCCAAACACAGAATCCTCAACTGAATAGTCAAGGCTTAACTTTTGTTTGTGTGTGTGTGTGTAATGGGAGCAATAGGTTGGCGCTTCACTCCCTCCTACTATACACCGTTGTGGACACTCGAGGGCCAAGTCCGAGGTGTATAACAGTATATAATGTGTGTCAAGGGGGACGTTCTTAGATCTGTGAACCCCAAACACAGAATCCTCAACTGAATAGTCAAGGCTTAACTTTTGTTTGTTGATGTGTATGTGTGTGTGTCCCAACCCTCACATTCAAAATCTCAACACCAACCCTCACATTCAAAATCTCAACCCCAACTCAATCCTCGCCCAACACAATGTCTTTTTCAAAATGAGATTTCCACCTATATATATATATTTTTACGTTTTTTTTCTTCTTCCAATTCTGTCTTTTAAGGCTTTCAGGTTTGATGACGTAGAAAGGGGGAGTAAGCCTGCACTTTCTTCCCAGAACTTTCTTGATCTTGCTCCCATCAAGCACCATCCGACAAAGAACTACATCGATAGGTTTAGATCCCAAAGAGTGATAGCAACTCCAAAAGTCTCCAAAATATAAATAAATAAAATAATAATAATAATAAATAAATAAATAAATAAATAAAAGCCCCCAAAAAGTTTCAAGTGTCCAACATAAACCCAACTTTCCAAGTCTTCAAGGTATAACCACATTCCCGTTGAGTTTCCAAGATATGTATCACATTGTGAGTTATCAATCCAGAACCCACATTTCAAGTATTCAAAGTAAAACCAACTTACAAAGTCTCTTAAGGATAACTCATTTACTGATTTTTTCAAAATTTGTGAGTCTCCAAGGTAGGCCCCATATTTAGAACCATCTTGGCAGAACCCTTTTCCTGAGTCTCCAAGGTAGTTATTTAAACCATCAAGGCAGAACTCATTTACTGATTTTTTCAAAATTTGTGAGTCTCCAAGGTAGGCCCCATATTTAGAACCATCTTGGCAGAACCCTTTTCCTGAGTCTCCAAGGTAGTTATTTAAACCATCAAGGCAGAACTCATTTACTGATTTTTTCAAAATTTGTGAGTCTCCAAGGTAGTTATTTAAACCATCAAGGCAGAACTCATTTACTGATTTTTTCAAAATTTGTGAGTCTCCAAGGTAGGCCCCATATTTAGAACCATCTTGGCAGAACCCTTTTCCTGAGTCTCCAAGGTAGTTATTTAAACCATCAAGGCAGAACTCATTTACTGATTTTTTCAAAATTTGTGAGTCTCCAAGGTAGTTATTTAAACCATCAAGGCAGAACTCATTTACTGATTTTTTCAAAATTTGTGAGTCTCCAAGGTAGGCCCCATATTTAGAACCATCTTGGCAGAACCCTTTTCCTGAGTCTCCAAGGTAGTTATTTAAACCATCAAGGCAGAACTCATTTACTGATTTTTTCAAAATTTGTGAGTCTCCAAGGTAGGCCCCATATTTAGAACCATCTTGGCAGAACCCTTTTCCTGAGTCTCCAAGGTAGTTATTTAAACCATCAAGGCAGAACTCATTTACTGATTTTTTCAAAATTTGTGAGTCTCCAAG
The DNA here is from genome assembly GCF_056783735.1 of Eptatretus burgeri. Lineage (NCBI taxonomy): Eukaryota > Metazoa > Chordata > Myxini > Myxiniformes > Myxinidae > Eptatretus > Eptatretus burgeri. The sequence goes on along the minus strand of NW_028222810.1, from coordinate 19,160 downwards.
GTAAAACTTGTATTCTGGCTCATCAAGGTATAACTTGTTCAGTGGGTATTGTCTTGATAACTCACAATGAGTACTATTGCTGTAAAACTCTTTTTCAGGATTTTGCTGGTCTCCAAGGTATAACTCTTTGGTTGGGTCATCAAGGACGAACTCGTTCTGTGGGTCTTGGTCGCTCATAAGGTCTTCAACCAAGCCAACAATTTCGCCCCAAGTTGTAGCAAAAGCAGTATTTTCATTTCGTATTTCAGACACAATTTCCTGTGAGAGAAAATAATAATGTATTAATTAAGTTATTTAATTATTAAATGAGTATGCTTCAATCAAAGTTTGAAAATAGGAAAATAAAAATCTTACCTCAATAGATAAGAGGTTTGAATCCAGTTCATCAACTTGAAGGTTTAGTTCCATAGAAGACAGAGAGTTCCAAGGAACACCAAAGTCATCCCACTCAAGGTCTTCAACCAAGCCAACAATTTCCCCCAAGTTGTAGCAAAAGCAGTATTTTCAGATACAATTTCCTGTGAGAGAAAATAATAATGTATTAATTAAGTTATTTAATTATTAAATGAGTATGCTTCAATCAAAGTTTGAAAATAGGAAAATAAAAAATCTTACCTCAATAGATAAGAGGTTTGAATCCAGTTCATCAACTTGAAGGTTTAGTTCCATAGAAGACAGAGAGTTTGAGACAAGCACACAGAACACCATTGCCAGCAAGAACAAATGTTTAAAATGGAGCCTGGGTTTGAAGCTTTTATAGAGAAAGACTGGTGGGTGTGGTTTCCTTTGGAAATTCCCTGGGCAAGCCTAGGCAAGCCTTCATTGGGAAATTTTTCAAAACCATAACATCCTGTAATTTTCTAGTGATTTCTTTGTGAGTCAGAGATGAACTGGAAATGATGTAAGAGTGGGCGGGGCTTAGCAAAAGTAGGCGGAGCTTAGGAAAAGTGGGCGTGGCTTAGAAAAAATACCTTATGAAAAGTGGGCGGAGCTTAGCAAAAGTGGGCGGGGCTTAGGAAAAGTGGGCGTGGCTTAGAAAAATACCTTATGAAAAGTGGGCGGAGCTTAGCAAAAGTGGGCGGGGCTTAAAGAAAAGTGGGCGGGGCTTAACAAAAAATAACCTGTGGCTCAGGAGGTGGTCAAACAAGAGCATTAAGAGAAGTTTATCATTTCGTAATGACACAAATGGGGTATCTTAAAAAATATAAAGATTCAAATGTTTTGTTTGTCAATATTTTAGATGGGGATTATTGTGCAAAGAAAATTAAACTATTGAAGGAATTTGAGAATGAACAAATCTTTATAGGTTCAATGAGTGAGCTGTTCAACCCCCAGGTGTTCAATTCAATGAGGTTCAACCTCCAAGTTAAAAGGGGAGACAAATAAATATACCTTGGGATAAAAAGGGGATTTATTTTTAGGGAAAAAAATATAAATCGCTGAAAATCCCCCATTCATTTACATGGGGAAAAGTGAGCCAGAATCAGTATTCTTACCCTACTTATATATATATATATATATCATATATATGGATATATATATATATATATCATATATATGGATATATATATATATATATATATATATATATATATATATATATATATATCATATATATGGATATATATATATATATATATATATATATCATATATATGGA
>NW_028222809.1:0-12500 GCF_056783735.1 Eptatretus burgeri | reverse complement strand
AGAGAGAGAGAGAGGTTGGAGAGAGAGAGAGAGAGAGAGTTGAGAGAGAGAGAGAGAGAGAGAGAGAGAGAGAGAGGTTGAGAGAGAGAGAGAGAGTTGAGAGAGAGAGAGAGAGAGAGAGAGAGAGAGAGAGAGAGAGAGAGAGAGAGAGGTTGGAGAGAGAGAGAGAGAGAGAGAGAGAGAGAGAGAGAGAGAGGCTGGAGAGATATATATATATATATATATATATATATATATATATATATATATATATATATATATATATATATGCCGATATATATATATATATATATATATATATATATATATATATATATATATATATATATATATATATATATGCCGTATATATATATATATATATATATATATATATATATATATATATATATATATATATATATATATATATATATATGCCGATATATATATATATATATATGCCGATATATATATATATATATATATATATATATGCCGATATATATATATATATATATATATATATGCCGTATATATATATATATATATATATATATATATATATATATATATATATATGCCGATATATATATATATATATATATATATGCCGATATATATATATATATATATGCCGATATATATATATATATATATATATATATATATATATATATATATATATATATATATATATATATATATATATATATATATATATATATATATATATATATATATATATATATATATATATATATATATATATATATATATATATATATATATATATATATATATATATATATATATATATATATATATATATATATATATATATATATATATATATATATATATATATATATATATATATATATATATATATATATATATATATATATATATATATATATATATATATATATATATATATATATATATGCCGATATATATATATATATATATATATATATATATATATATATATATATATATATATATATATATATATATATATATATATATATATATATATATATATATGCCGATATATATATATATATATATATATATATATATATATATATATATATATATATATATATATATATATATATGCCGTATATATATATATATATATATGCCGATATATATATATATATATATATATATATATATATATATATATATATATATATATATATATATATATATATATATATATATATATATATATATATATATATATATATATATATATATATATATGCCGATATATATATATATATATATATATATATATATATATATATATATATATATATATATATATATATATATATATATATATATATATATATATATATATATATATATATATATATATATATATATATATATATATATATATATATATATATATATATATATATATATATATATATATATATATATATATATATATATATATATATATATATATATATATATATATATATATATATATATATATATATATATATATATATATATATATATATATATATATATATATATATATATATATATATATATATATATATATATATATATATATATATATATATATATATATATATATATATATATATATATATATATATATATATATATATATATATATATGCCGATATATATATATATATATATATATATATATATATATATATATATATATGCCGATATATATATATATATATATATATATATATATATATATATATATATATATATATATATATATATATATATATATATATATATATATGCCGATATATATATATATATATATATATATATATATATATATATATATATATATATATATATATATATATGCCGATATATATATATATATATATATATATATATATATATATATATATATGCCGATATATATATATATATATATATATATATATATATATATATATATATATATATATATATATATATATATGCGTATATATATATATATATATATATATATATATATATATATATATATATATATATATATATATATATATATATATATATATATATATATATATATATATATATATATATATATATATATATATATATATATATATATATATATATATATATATATATATATATATATATATATATATGCCGATATATATATATATATATATATATATATATATATATATATATATATATATATATATATATATATATATATATATATGCGCCGATATATATATATATATATATATATATATATATATATATATATATATATATATATATATATATATATATATATATATATATGCCGATATATATATATATATATATGCCGATATATATATATATATATATATATATATATATATATATATATATATATATATATATATATATATATATATATATATATATATATATATATATATATATATATATATATATATATATATATATATATATATATATATATATATATATATATATATATATATATATATATATATATATATATATATATATATATATATATATATATATATATATATGCGCCGATATATATATATATATATATATATATATATATATATATATATATATATATATATATATATATATATATATATATATATATATATATATATATATATATATATATATATATATATATATATATATATATATATATATATATATATATATATATATATATATATATATATATATATATATATATATATATATGCCGATATATATATATATATATATATATATATATATATATATATATATATATATATATATATATATATATATATATATATATATATATATATATATATATATATATATATATATATATATATATATATATATATATATATATATATATATATATATATATATATATATATATATATATATATATATATGCCGATATATATATATATATATATATATATATATATATATATATATATATATATATATATATATATATATATATATATATATATATATATATATATATATATATATATATATATATATATATATATATATATATATATATATATATATATATATATATATATATATATATATATATATATATATATATATATATATATATATATATGCCGACATATATATATATATATATATATATATATATGCCGATATATATATATATATATATATATATATATATGCCGATATATATATATATATGCCGATATATATATATATATATATATATATATATATATATATATATATGCGCCGACATATATATATATATATATATATATATATATATATATATATATATATATATATATATATATATATATATATATATATATATATATATATATATATATATATATATATATATATATATATATATATATATATATATGCCGATATATATATATATATATATATATATATATATATATATATATATATATATATATATATATATATATATATATATATATATATATATATATATATATATATATATATATATATATATATATATATATATATATATATATATATATATATATATATATATATATATATATATATATATATGCGCCGACATATATATATATATATATATATATATATATATATATATATATATATATATATATATATATATATATATATATATATATATATATATATATATATATATATATATATATATATATATATATATATATATATATATATATATATATATATATATATATATATATATATATATATATATATATATATATATATATATATGCCGATATATATATATATATATATATATATATATATATATATATATATATATATATATATATATATATATATATATATATATATATATATATATATATATATATATATATATATATATATATATATATATATATATATATATATATATATATATATATATATATATATATATATATATATATATATATATATATATATATATATATATATATATATATATATATATATATATATATATATATATATATATATATATATATATATATATATATATATATATATATATATATATATATATATATATATATATATATATATATATATGCCGATATATATATATATATATATATATATATATATATATATATATATATATATATATATATATATATATATATATATATATATATATATATATATATATATATATATATATATATATATATATATATATATATATATATATATATATATATATATATATATATATATATATATATATATATATATATATATATATATATATATATATATATATATATATATATATATATATATATATATATATATATATATATATATATATATATATATATATATATATATATATATATATATATATATATATATATATATATATATATATATATATATATATATATATATATGCCGATATATATATATATATATATATATATATATGCCGATATATATATATATATATATATATATATATATATATATATATATATATATATATATATATATATATATGCCGATATATATATATATATGCCGATATATATATATATATATATATATATATATATATATATATATATATATATATATATATATATATATATATATATATATATGCCGATATATATATATATATATATATATATATATATATATATATATATATATATATATATATATATATATATATATATATATATATATATATATATATATATATATATATATATATATATATATATATATATATATATATATATATATATATATGCCGATATATATATATATATATATATATATATATATATATATATATATATATATATATATATATATATATATATATATATATATATATATATATATATATATATATATATATATATATATATATATATATATATATATATATATATATATATATATATATATATATATATATATATATATATATATATATATATATATATATATATATATATATATATATATATATATATATATATATATATATATATATATATATATATATATATATATATATATATATATATATATATATATATATATATATATATATATATATATATATATATATATATATATATATATATATATATATATATATATATATATATATATATATATATATATATATATATATATATATATATATATATATATATATATATATATATATATATATATATATATATATATATATATATATATATATATATATATATATATATATATATATATATATATATATATATATATATATATATATATATATATATATATATATATATATGCCGATATATATATATATATATATATATATATATATATATATATATATATATATATATATATATATATATATATATATATATGCGTATATATATATATATATATATATATATATATATATATATATATATATATATATATATATATATATATATATATATATATATATATATATATATATATATATATATATATATATATATATATATATATATATATATATATATATATATATATATATATATATATATATATATATATATATATATATATATATATATATATATATATATATATATATATATATATATATATATATATATGCCGATATATATATATATATATATATATATATATATATATATATATATATATATATATATATATATATATATATATATATATATATATATATATATATATATATATATATATATATATATATATATATATATATATATATATATATATATATATATATATATATATATATATATATATATATATATATATATATATATATATATATATATATATATATATATATATATATATATATATATATATATATATATATATATATATATATATATATATATATATATATATATATATATATATATATATATATATATATATATATATATATATATATATATATATATATATATATATATATATATATATATATATATATATATATATATATATATATATATATATATATATATATATATATATATATATATATATATATATATATATATATATGCCGATATATATATATATATATATATATATATATATATATATATATATATATATATATATATATATATATATGCCGATATATATATATATATATATATATATATATATATATATATATATATATATATATATATATATATATATATATGCCGATATATATATATATATATATATATATATATATATATATATATATATATATATATATATATATATATATATATATATATATATATATATATATATGCGTATATATATATATATATATATATATATATATATATATATATATATATATATATATATATATATATATATATATATATATATATATATATATATATATATATATATATATATATATATATATATATATATATATATATATATATATATATATATATATATATATATATATATATATATATATATATATATATATATATATATATATATATATATATATATATATATATATATATATATATATATATATATATATATATATATATATATATATATATATATATATATATATATATATATATATATATATATATATATATATATATATATATGCCGATATATATATATATATATATATATATGCCGATATATATATATATATATATATATATATATATATATATATATATATATATATATATATATATATATATATATATATATATATATATATATATATATATATATATATATATATATATATATATATATATATATATATATATATATATATATATATATATATATATATATATATATATATATATATATATATATATATATATATATATATATATATATATATATATATATATATATATATATATATATATATATATATATATATATATATATATATATATATATATATATATATATATATATATATATATATATATATATATATATATATATATATATATATATATATATATATGCCGATATATATATATATATATATATATGCCGTATATATATATATATATATATGCCGATATATATATATATATATATATATATATATATATATATATATATATATATATATATATATATATATATATATATATATATATATATATATATATATATATATATATATATATATATATATATATATATATATATATATATATATATATATATATATATATATATATATATATATATATATATATATATATATATATATATATATATATATATATATATATATATATATATATATATATATATATATATATATATATATATATATATATATATATATATATATATATATATATATATATATATATATATATATATATATATATATATATATATATATATATATATATATATATATATATATATATATATATATATATATATATATATATATATATATATATATATATATATATATATATATATATATATATATGCCGATATATATATATATATATATATATATATATATATATATATATATATATATATATATATATATATATATATATATATATATATATATATATATATATATATATATATATATATATATATATATATATATATATATATATATATATATATATATATATATATATATATATATATATATATATATATATATATATATATATATATATATATATATATATATATATATATATATATATATATATATATATATATATATATATATATATATATATATATATATATATATATATATATATATATATATATATATATATATATATATATATATATATATATATATATATATATATATGCCGATATATATATATATATATATGCGCGATATATATATATATATATATATATATATATATATATATATATATATGCCGATATATATATGCCGATATATATATATATATATATATATATATATATATATATATATATATATATATATATATATATATATATATATATATATATATATATATATATATATATATATATATATATATATATATATATATATATATATATATATATATATATATATATATATATATATATATATATATATATATATATATATATATATATATATATATATATATATATATATATATATATATATATATATATATATATATATATATATATATATATATATATATATATATATATATATATATATATATATATATATATATATATATATATATATATATATATATATATATATATATATATATATATATATATATATATATATATATATACATATATATATATATATATATATATATATATATATATATATATATATATATATATATATATATATATATATATATATATATATATATATATATATATATATATATATATATATATATATATATATATGCATATATATATATATATATATATATATATATATATATATATATATATATATATATATATATATATATATATATATATATATATATATATATATATATATATATATATATATATATATATATATATATATATATATATATATATATGCCGATATATATATATATATATGCGCCGATATATATATATATATATATATATATACATATATATATATATATATATATATATATATGCCGATATATATATATATATATATATATATATATATATATATATATATATATATATATATATATATATATATATATATATATATATATATATATATATATATATATATATATATATATATATATATATATATATATATATATATATATATATATATATATATATATATATATATATATATATATATATATATATATATATATATATATATATATATATATATATATATATATATATATGCCGATATATATATATATATATATATATATATATATATATATATATATATATATATATATATATATATATATATATATATATATATATATATATATATATATATATATATATATATATATATATATATATATATATATATATATATATATATATATATATATATATATATATATATATATATATATATATATATATATATATATATATATATATATATATATATATATATATATATATATATATGCCGATATATATATATATATATATATATATATATATATATATATATATATATATATATATATATATATATATATATATATATATATATATATATATATATATATATATATATATATATATATATATATATATATATATATATATATATATATATATATATATATATATATATATATATATATATATATATATATATATATATATATATATATATATATATATATATATATATATATATATATATATATATATATATATATATATATATATATATATATATATATATATATATATATATATATATATATATATATATATATATATATATATATATATATATATATATATATATATATATATATATATATATATATATATATATATATATATATATATATATATATATATATATATATATATATATATATATATATATATATATATATATATATATATATATATATATATATATATATATATATATATATATATATATATATATATATATATATATATATATATATATATATATATATATATATATATATATATATATATATATATATATATATATATATATATATATATATATATATATATATATATATATATATATATATATATATGCCGATATATATATATATATATATATATATATATATATATATATATATATATATATATATATATATATATATATATATATATATATATATATATATATATATATATATATATATATATATATATATATATATATATATATATATATATATATATATATATATATATATATATATATATATATATATATATATATATATATATATATATATATATATATATATATACATATATATATATATATATATATATATATATATATATATATATATATATATATATATATATATATATATATATATATATATATATATATATATATATATATATATATATATATATATATATATATATATATATATATATATATATATATATATATATATATATATATATATGCCGATATATATATATATATATATATATATATATATATATATATATATATATATATATATATATATATATATATATATATATATATATATATATATATATATATATATATATATATATATATATATATATATATATATATATATATATATATACATATATATATATATATATATATATATATATATATATATATATATATATATATATATATATATATATATATATATATATATATATATATATATATATATATATATATATATATATATATATATATATATATATATATATATATATATATATATATATATATATATATATATATATATATATATATATATATATATATATATATATATATGCCGACATATATATATATATATATATATATATATATATATATATATATATATATATATATATATATATATATATATATATATATATATATATATATATATATATATATATATATATATATATATATATATATATATATATATATATATGCCGATATATATATATATATATATATATATATATATATATATATATATATATATATATATATATATATATATATATATATATATATATATATATATATATATATATATATATATATATGCCGATATATATATATATATATATATATATATATATATATATATATATATATATATATATATATATATATATATATATATATATATATATATATATATATATATATATATATATATATATATATATATATATATATATATATATATATATATATATATATATATATATATATATATATATATATATATATATATATATATATATATATATATATATATATATATATATATATATATATATATATATATATATATATATATATATATATATATATATATATATATATATATATATATATATATATATATATATATATATATATATATATATATATATATATATATATATATATATATATATATATATATATATATATATATATATATATATATATATATATATATATATATATATATATATATATATATATATATATATATATATATATATATATATATATATATATATATATATATATATATATATATATATATATGCCGATATATATATATATATATATATATATATATATATATATATATATATATATATATATATATATATATATATATATATATATATATATATATATATATATATATATATATATATATATATATATATATATATATATATATATATATATATATGCGCCGATATATATATATATATATATATATATATATGCCGATATATATATATATATATATATATATATATATATATATATATATATATATATATATATATATGCCGATATATATATATATATATATATATATATATATATGCCGATATATATATATATATATATATATATATATATATATATATATATATATATATATATATATATATATATATATATATATATATATATATATATATATATATATATATATATATATATATATATATATATATATATATATATATATATATATATATATATATATATATATATATATATATATATATATATATATATATATATATATATATATATATATATATATATATATATATATATATATATATATATATATATATATATATATATATATATATATATATATATATATATATATATATATATATATATATATATATATATATATATATATATATATATATATATATATATATATATATACATATATATATATATATATATATATATATATATATATATATATATATATATATATATATATATATATATATATATATATATATATATATATATATATATATATATATGCCGATATATATATATATATATATATATGCCGATATATATATATATATATATATATATATATATATATATATATATATATATATATATATATATATATATATATATATATATATATATATATATATATATATATATATATATATGCCGATATATATATATATATATATATATATATATATATATATATATATATATATATATATATATATATATATATATATATATATATATATATATATATATATATATATATATATATATATATATATATATATATATATATATATATATATATATATAT